>NW_022170250.1:20246000-20246618 GCF_008802855.1 Photinus pyralis
AAAACCAATTTCGAAAGAAAATTCAAAGGGCTGTAACTTTTGATCTAGTAGCCCAATCTTGGAACTGTTTCAAATTATGGAATCTACAGGCCTTATTCTATAAGAAAATGTTTTTTTCCGGTCGATCTGAGACAATCTTTTTTGGAGGCCTCAAAAAAAGGCCCTTTTTTTACCAAAAATCGACTACACCAAAATTTCTCAGGAAAACACTTTTTCTTATTAATTTTGGTGCGTAGAATCCAAATCGATTCGTACTTTTTCGATTAGACTTCTCAATCAAAAGTTATGGACTAAAAAAACCAATTTCGAAAGAAAATTCAAAGGGCTGTAACTTTTGATCTAGTAGCCCAATCTTGGAACTGTTTGAAATTATGGAATCTACAGGCCATATTCTATAAGAAAATGTTTTTTTCCGGTCGATTTGAGACAATTTTCTCTTGGGGCCTCAAAAAAAGGCAGTGTATAACCTTCCTTTTTTACCAAAAATCGACTACACCAAAATTTCTCGGGAAAACACTTTTTCTTATTAATTTTGGCGCGTAGAATCCAAAACAATTCGTACTTTTTCGATCAGACTTCTCAATCAAAAGTTATAGACTAGAAACCAATTTCGAAAAA
>NW_022170250.1:20246718-20272175 GCF_008802855.1 Photinus pyralis
ACATAATTTAGCAGTATTAATGACTACATAAAAATTACAGCACTTACATCATCTAAGGTGTTAAATGAAATAACCAATTCCAAAATTGAGTTGAATAAATTAAAAAAAGATTTATTAACTCAAGAGATTAGAGAAAAGGCAGAACTAAACAAAGAGATTTTAGACACTCATAAATTAAAAAAGGAAAATTTAAGATTACAAAATGAGTTGCTATCCTTACAAATTAAAAAGCTAAAAGAAACAAATAGCATTGTATAAAAACTTTACTCTTTAATTTAATGTAATATTAAGTTTTATAATGTAGAAAAATAGTTAATAAATGGTTGTCTATAAAAGTTACGGTTTTCTGCTTCCACATGGTTCTGTGGTTGATCATCAATCACTGGTACAATAACATCAGGATCAACCAATGGTTCCCCGTCATTTCTAGCTCTTGCTAGGTTATGTAAAGTGGCACATGCGATAATAATTTGTTGTGCTGTTTGTAGCTTGATACGTATCCCTATGCTTAGTATGGGAAAACGACGTTTCAACACTCCAAATAGCCTTTCAATTGGATTTCTTGTACGGATCTGGGCCTCGTTAAATAATTGTTCAGCATCATTATTTGGATACAGTAATGGTGTTATTAAATACTTCTGTATGGCATAACCAGAATCTCCTAACATTATGCTGTTATTGAATTCACCATTCTCTAAGCGGGCATGAATCCTAGAGTTGTTGAATATGGTTTGGTCATGTGTAGATCCAGGCCATCTCACTACTATATCCAGCACTCGAAGAGATGCATCCCCAACAACTTGTACATTTAAAGAAAAGTATCCCTTTCGATTACGAAAGTACTCTGCATTGTGGCCTCCTACAAATTTTATATATTTGAAGTTACGAATTAGATAAATTGGCATAATTTATTAATTACCTGGGGATTGTATGCGGACATGGGTGCAATCGATGGCTCCTATTGTACGAGGAAATCTGGCAATGTTGTAAAATGCCAATTGATGATTTCTTATTTCCTCTTCAGTATTAGGCATACGAATGTAGTTTTCAGATAAAGTACAAATAGCAGCTGTAACTTTTTTTACAATCCGGCAAGCCGTGGATTTGTGGACCCCACTAAAATCTCCAACAGCTATGAGCATATTCCCTGTAGCATACAGGCGTAATGTTAATAACAGCTGGTTCATAGGTGTAATCGCCTTATTCCTATTGGAAATACACACAGAAATATTGTAAACAGTGATTAATTTGAAGTTTGCACTTACCTATTACTTATAGTTGCCAACTGGCCCTCGATTAATTCTAATAAAAAAAGAACAGATTCCTTTTGCAAACGAAATCTCATCGTAAATTCCTGGTCAGACCACTTTGTAAAATTATCTGGTCTTTCTCGAAATGTACGTTCGCGCCTGACTCTACGATTTAGCTCTAAAAGTAATTCTTCATCTGAATCTGTAGAGCTAGAGCTGCTACTACTATTCATAACTTCATATTGATCAGAATCTGATGATGCATCCATAATAAACAGAAACTTAATTCCAATTATCAACAAAATATGAAAGATGAAACTCGATAAAATACACGCGATGTACTCGGGAAAAAATCATAACCTATAAATTGAAATTCGAACTGGCGGTTGGATAGGACTGGCGGCGAGCGGCCAAGGATTCCACTTTGGCTTTCCACAGTGCGCGCATGGCGTTACATACATTATTTTTGTTATCATTTCAAAACGTTACCTTTTAACCCTAGCCTAATAGTTTTTCCGTATTTTTGTTTTGTACGATTTGTGGTTTTTATTATTATTTAAAAATGAAACAGTACTAATATTGCAAAACTTTGCAACAAATTATTGGCGCGAACGCAGATATAACTGAGAGCGCATATAAAAAAAATTTTCATCCAGTAAGAAAACACCATTTCTGTATCTATTCGAAACCATAAGAAAACATGTAATTAACGTTGTGGTAATAGTTTACTATTTTCCGTGCTGGTATCATTTCAAATTCGGCAACAAGACCCGCACACGCACATGTCAAGTACCATACAAGAAGATTCAGGGAAACGACCAGCCCTCCGTTAACATCGGTTACGAAATGGACACATAACCACCGCCGACTCTACGTAACCAACCGCTCATCAAAAGTAGTTTTTAATATAGGTACACCGGCGCTGAAGTCTGCACATTCCCAAGGAGGTAAACAGCCTACAAAGAGCTCAACACTTCTACAGCACTTTGAAACGAGGTACCGAGGTGTACAAAAGGATGTGCATCAGCGTAAAAATCTAATCTGCTCCAACTTTTATATACTACCGCTGCATCATAGAGTAGATCAACCGCCGCTCCTCTACAAATGCTCAAGGTTTACCGCTGTCAACAGCGTAGATCTAAACACTTTTACAACTCCGGAGAGGGAGAAGAAACATCAAAGTAACGTGCTAAAGAACTTTCCCGCTGGAACAGCAAGTATTACCTTTGTCATGGACTCCAAAACCTGTTCATAGAAAACAAATCCCCTGGAAGCTGGTTTAGTGACCCATGTTGCAGTGCCCTAAGGAGTCTCTGCCAGGTCCGCTTACCGGATCCTCGATGCTTCCCCCTTTGTTCATTATTCCGTCGTTTATCGCTACCAAAATGTTTCAATCCTTGTTGATGTTAGAGTCAAGTTGTTCAATGTTACAATTTTTGCTGTGTTCAAATACCAAATAAAAACTGTAAAGGTTTTGTATAATATAAAAAAAACATCTATACAGGTATAATTAGCACATAAGTAAAATTTTTAGACGTGATGATAATCCATCATTATTATAGAGTCGCTATTAGCTTCAGCTATTTGCGATACGACCGATGTCTGAGCCTTAGGGCAACTCGAGGGGCAACTACTTTTCCTTCTGCACACTCTCTTCTTCCTTCTCGAACAACGTCGTCTGCAACTCCTTCTTTTCCTTTTACAAGTACGCCTCTTTACTTTACGTTTGCACGTGCGCCGTCTTTTCTGCAGCTTACATCTGAGCTTCCTTCGCCCAGGTTTACACTTAGTTCGAAAGGGCTTAGCAGCCCTTCCGGCCTGTGCTGCTCTGCACTGGTACTTTCTTCTGCGAAATTCACTCATGTTGCACCACCGGCGAGCTCCTTCGAGCGTCAGCTTGCATGAAAGCCACGTGGGGTATTTCTTACGCAGCTCTTGTAAGAAATTTAAAAAGGGATTTTTCGAAAAGCGGGAGTTTTTTCGTCTTTTGCAGATTACGTTTGTGCCCTTCTCTCTACGTCTACGTCTTCTACATGCCATAATTTCGGAATAAAATTCTCTGAAAGGTCAAACTAAAATTTTGAAGTTAACAAAACAATCTTGTTTGATACGTTAGTAACGCCCAGACGACTACGTAGTTTCACAAATTTCCTATGCAACTAACAAAGTTTGTCTATGGTTACCACTTTATTTTCCAAGGAGACGTAAAATGGTCGGCGAAATACTGACATTCATCACGTCGATCTTTCAGAGAAATGTACAAAAATTCGAAAAGTGAAATATCACGTCCAAATTGGTGTTCGCAGTTCATAGCTTTTCAAGCAAGGTACGGCCATTTTCTGTTGCTGAAACGCTCATAGTTCTTACACTTTTTATTTCTCTTTTGGAATTACAGATATGTAATTCGGAAAATGTTTTGTCGAATGTTAAATTACAACAGAGAAAATTTTGAAGTTAAAACTGACATATAAGTGTGTTGCTTGGCAACTTTGGCAAATGACATTTGTTAAATGATTGCCATGAGTGAAGTTGTCAGAAAGCGTTAAATTTGAACTAAACCAGAAGAACATTTAGCCAACAATAATTGGTGCCGAATAATATTCAACAAGACTATTTCGCGAAACCCAAATAACTAAAATGACATTGCTCATTTTACAAAGTAAGGTAACTGTTATTTGTGGATATGCTACAGGTAAGAGCTTTGCCATTTAAAAGACAGCCGTTACTATGTAATTTTGCCACTAGTTTAAGGTCTGGCAATGAATGTCGTTTTTGCGATCCGTATGAAGACGTTAATAAGTTTTTCAACTTTATTGTATACAGCCATCACGACAAGTAATCTTCAATAAGAAGAGTAGCGCCCAATTTACAGTTGCCACCATTGGGTTTCATCAAGCCGTAAAGCAAAATAGAACCAATGTGCTCAGCTACAACTTTTTAGCCATATCTACCATTTTTACAAAGGTTTCGCATTTAAGGCCACGGAAAGAGAGTTGTAAACATTTTCCTATTTCAACTGCTCCGCACAGGGAAGAATATCCACCTACACATACCTATTTCCGACTCTTATGAAGGCAAATTATTATGAGCATTGGTTATTGCTTTTTTTCCTTTTTAAAGCATGGCCGAAGAACTGTGGATGCTATCTCATGCATCTCCCCTTTCTTGGAGAACATATTAATAACATGGTTTCGAGAAATAATAATAATAATAATAATAATATTTATTTCATGCATAGTTAACAAAAGAAACTTACATTCGTCAAAACAATGGAAAAATCTAAAATATTATACATGCTTAATAATTACATGGAAAAGTTTTTCATATCGCAAAGCAGAAACTCTTCGACAGAATAGAACGCTTTACTTAATAAGAAAGCTTTAATCTTTAACTTAAATAGTTTTAATTCTAAGGCGGTTAAACAGCTGGGTAGATGGTTGAATATTTTAAGTGCCATGTTGGTGGGTCCATTCTGAGTTTTTCTTAATCGACAATAAGGTATCCGTATTAAGTCCTTGTTTCTTGTATTGTATTTATGTATATCCGAGTGAAGAGAATATGTATCCAATGTAACTTTGACATGACAAACACATGTTAACACAAATAGACATGGCAACGTGAGTATCTTTAATTTTATAAAACTTGTACGACAATCATCACGATATCCAATTTTGTCTAAAATTCTAACAGCTCGACGTTGTAGCTTAAACGCGTATTTTAACTGCGTAGAATGACCCCAGGTAAGTAGAGCATATGATAGCACACTTTGACAAAGTGCGTAATATGCATTAATTAAAACTTGAGTTGAGACAGTTTTTGCTAATCGTCGCATAACGAACAAATGTTTGCTGAATTTGATGGTAAGTTTTTCCACGTGGTCATGGAATGATAACTTTGGGTCCAAATGGACACCAAGAAATAAAACTTAATGGCAGAACGCAAACCAGATCCACGAGGGCGGCCGTGTGCTGCTGGGCTGAATCAACTCTTAAGATTTAATAATAAAATAATATGCATTGTTGGGTGAAGGGGGGTCGTACTAAGATACATTTTTGGACATGAACCTATATTTTTGGAACTGATAAACCAGATTCGATAGCATTAAAGTCTTTATGTCAATAATATGCGCGTGAATCGGGATGTAGAAACACAAGGAGACACTGTTACTGAAATCATCGATGAAGGATCTATTCGACACCTGAATATCTACCAACTTTTGTGCAGAGTATTGTGTCAAGACCGAAAACTGGTCGACTTCGGGGAAGACCTCTTGGGTCACCTTACGTCTTTAAAAAGTGCAATATATCAATAAGTATTATGTGCTTTCTAACAAATGCCAAGTCCCTGTCAAAGACCATCTCAGAAATAGGTATCTCACTTTCGAATGTTAGCAAAGACCTCTTTGTTCTGAGAACTCTTGGCACAATATATCTGCCCAAAGAATGGAAAGAGGGCATTCTATGGTAGACGGGTTCTTCAATTCTAAGCGTTACACACGGACCTCAATCAAATGGGCCCTTGAAGAACAAAGTGTTATTCTCTACTAGTGGCTCCATGAGTATTAAGCAGTCCTATTAAAAGATTCTTGTAGTCAAAGTCGTAAAAAATTCAATGGCGAGTTCAAAGAATGCTCAAATTTGAAAATTTGACCATTTTAACCATACTTATATGATAAATTCCAAAAACATTTTGGAATGTCCTAATAAATGTTAAAACTTTCTCGGCCTCTTTGATGTGGTTGGACATCATCTTGCCCAACCTCATCATCTTCTGGATTGTCTTCCATCTCCCCCCCATCAATTCCTTACTGAGTCCCTCCTCTTCTTTCTCCAATGGATGAGGGGTGCTGGTGAATACTTCTTCCTCAAATGGAGCGTTGGGGGTCGTCTGGGATTTACAATTCCCGCAGATTGTCGGACATTTAAGTCCTGCTTTTCGACAACTACGGAGAAAATTCCCAAAGTTAGCATTTTTCTAAATTCTACCCACTATAGGCACATTTCCCATTTTCACGGAATATAAGGGTCCTAACATATTAGATATGCATGTGGCCAAAGTTTTCAATAGTTTACTCCAAAGTTAAAAAATAACACATACGTATCTACTGTGTTTTGGAATGTGGCAGTCGCCCTGCATTCTATACAATTGCAAGAGATTGAGTGAAGCACCTCGGTGGGGGAATGTTCCTCTGAAGTGATTATTGGGACAATGCCAGCCCGTGTGGTTTTGTAGGTACCTCAATCGAGGGTTTTTGCCTTCCACATCATACCTGGTGGTACGCGCGGAGGGAGTGATCCCTTGCTACTGGTGAGTTAACTTCCTATTCCATCCATGGAAACAACTTTTCATATTCTTTATAATAGGCTTTACTGGATTTGGATTTTACACCTACCAACGTTTGTTTAGATTTTACAACAATCGATTTAATGGACGGTGTATTATCTTTTTCAACGGAAATCGTTTAATTCACAAAGACGATGATTTTTATGAGCAAAGTCAAGTGACATTTCCATGGCAATCGTGAAATTACGAACATCCGCCCACTTAATTAGACATGTATTCGAGTATAACGTCAATATGATTTCATTGTATTTCCTATTTTTAAATTATACTGCAGGTATAATAAAAAATACTATAAGATACACGTGTATACTTGGTCTTTAAAGTACTTGCAACGTTAAAGGCACTACGCTTTGCGTCGTGCCCTTAAACTCGTTGCGCGTGCTTTAAAAACTTGATTATACACTTGTGTCTTAATATACTATTTAACACCTTTCATGTTCTACTCAATTAGTTTTATGTTCACTTCGAAATTTACCGGTGCAATTTACTATTACAATACTGCTCACAACTGTCAATAGTTTAGTTTGAACGATTATCATCTCCTTGGTTACGTTAAAGGAGTTTCAGACATAATAGATTAACCTTCATTGCTTTACTGTTTATTAAGACTCTGGTAAATAGATAGGTACCTACACGTGGGATGTAAAATTAGAACATTACTATTTGTATCGTAAAACTTCTTTGTTCACCAATACAGGCTCCAGTATTGCCCAAGTTTCTCATTGTTTAAAAATTTGAAAATAAACATAAATATTTTCGCATATGGGGAGCAAATAGTGAGGTAAAGAATTTACGTTTAAGCTGATGCTTTTTTTAAAAGATAATCAATCAAATAAATGTGTTTTTCGTCGACCTCTTTATAACAACATGAATTACTCCTTAGCGTGCTCCTTAGTTACGGGTGTAGCAATGAAGCTCATTAATGGTTAGCAACGTTAGCAACCGGGGGTAAATACACAACAGCAATTATGGGAAAGTTACTTGTGCAAATAGGTTAGAACTCGGATGTGGTTAAGTTACCACAAAAATATGGACTACAAATTTTCACCACAAAATTTGTGTAGATTTGAATGCCGCTTTAGAAAGAACCAAAAAAAAACAACAGGCTATCTTGATAACTGCCTAACAATCATAAACGTACAAAAATAATAATTCGGTGCAGTAGGCACAACCAAAAAAAGTAGTTCTAATCGTCCGACCAACCAGAAGGGTTGTCGGTTTTAAAGTAATACATAACCAATAACAGCACAACGATGTTTTTATTTTACTTATCGTTTTTTTTTTCTTTACGTGACCAGTGTTCAGTGATAAATTGTTGAAATTAAAACACGAATTACAACAAAACAAAGGAACTGAAAGGAAGTAAGGAGAGGAAGGGAACAAAATTGCAAGGGTGTCTCTACGTGGATGCAGGATTCGATGGTTCGTTGCAAAGTAGTCGGGAAGGTTGAAGTAATAAACAGCTGACCTTTCGTTGTAGAATACCGTTCCACAATTGGGGTTGGTGACGCCACGCAGAGAACGACAGGGACGCACTTGTAGGGGATGATCGGTGATGGCTCTGCGATGAATGGGGCGCAGGGCTCCTTCTTATACGGGTTGATGTCGATGGTAAAGCTATGCGTTTCCCTCACAATGATGGACGAGACGAAAAACGTACAAATTGGTAGGTAGTAAAAATCGGCTAAAAATAATAGTTTACCAATAAGGGCTGGGAATAACAAAACAAGATGTACAAACCTCTAAAGATCGTAAACGAGCCAAAGTATCAAGCCGATGACCAATGTGCTTCCAAAATCCGCTTGGCGAAACTCCAAAAATATTACCATGAGAACCAAAAACGTCTCCAAAATTGGGTAACAATTAGAAAATATTTACTTCAATGTGTGAAGATCCTTATAATTAATTAAGATGAAATTTTTACACAAATGAAGATTGGCACACTGGACACGACCATGCCAGAATCAAAAGTGACCGGAAAAGAAAAGATAAGAAGCAAAGGAATTTTATCACAAGGACAAGGACAATACTGGTTTTTAAAATTTAAATACTGAATCTGTACTCTACCTATTCTAACAGGCAACCAACCATACATACGGAAGAAACATAGGGAACGAAACAAACTGTTATACACCGTCAAAAAAACCTTACGGTTTGGATTCCAGTTTAAAGCTTTTAAATGAGTATTTGAAGTTGTTCTTTAATCAATTTCAATATCAATATCAAAAATCAAAACTTAACTTTTCCGCACGGTAGCATCTGTTGAGACCCAGCACTTTCTTTTCATTGGATTTACTTCTCATACATCGCTTCGCCTTTTATTGAGCGAAGTATGTAATCGATTTGGCAATTAACTACATGGATGTTCAATTTGATTTACCGTTAAAATTTCACAAAAATTGGTCAACAAATAAGAAATTTACTTTTGCACATGCGCGAAAGAAGCTTTTGATATGTTTGAAATAATCGATCGATATACTATAGATATTTGTAAATGTATAGTGGGTTGGGTTGGTAGAGCGACCTTGGATGAAACCCCGCCCACTCAAAAATAAAAGCAAAAATAAAATAAAAATAAAATATTTAATATGCTACCTTTTTAGATTAAAATATACAAGATGTTCCACAAAACACACGAGATTAGGTCCGATATGATTTACCCGACTCCATACCCATTTACTTCTTGTATATACAACGGCAGAACTTAAGGATTCTTATCTACCTATTTCATGTAGTGCAATCGGATTTAGCAGATTTGGACTTATATAACAGTTATCCCCTGAGTTCTTTACCATTTGGAGACCCAATCTCACGAATGACTAATACACCACAGACAGATGCTAATTGTAACTTCAATTATTTTACATTTGGTACAACACGCCGCGAAAGGCTGTCATTGAAAAAACGAAGCTAACACACACGTTCTTCTCCAACACAAGGATGATCTTATATAAACAAACCAACTGCAAATGTATGGCATACAATTGTCAACAAATTAGACAATAAAGTGTCATCAAAAGCACACTACACTTGTGTGAAAGCTATAATACTTATTAAAAACGTGCTGGGAGTTTTCACACATTCCCTTTTTTGGTCAAACTTCTTACTATACATTCCGGCACAAAGATAGCATTAATATAATTAACAAAATATTTTGTAAAAGTTTAAGCAGTAGTTAACAAAGATAGTAAATGCATATATACAATGTTGGTTACACTCAACGTTAAAAGCAAGTTTTTGGGAACAATGGGTCAGGTAGTAGCAGGTACCTAAATTCTGAGAAACGGTTAAGAGTACAGGATGTGACTCATCTTTGGTGCAATAAAGTCCTTTTGTTAAAAGCAAGTTGGAAAATTACATGGCCTTGTAGGCAAATTTAAACAAAAACAAGTATTGAATCGCCACTCATTTATCGCACATAGATTCTCAACTGAAGAGCTTTGATTAGCGTAATCTCGCCCCCGCAAGATAGGTAGCGTCGCCCCTCGTTCGGAGTTTCGAGCCTACAGTTGAATGTCAAAGACAATTACGGAATTAGGTGTCGTACTTCAATTTTGACTACAGTTTTTACCACCCCCGTGATTGCTTCATTCACGGAGAAAATTGATTCTTTCCCACACATGAATTAATCCATTTGTCAATTAAACCTATCTGATAAATAGCCAACATAGTTTCCAGTTTATTTTCAAAAAGAATCAATCTACCCCTCTCCGCCCCTGGCTCTTCTTTAGAAATTGAGTTTAGAAACTCAGAAATCACAATTTTCTCTATAATCAAGATTTCTCGTGACAATTAAATTTAATAAACAATTTAGTCTCTTAAATAAACTTTATTAATAATTTAGGTAGATTAATTTTTTCGCATTTTCCAGGCCTACCACCTTTCCCCTCAGGATCGTCTTTAAAAATGCTATTTGATCCACTAGAAATAAGAAAAAATCACGATCTTTATTATCAGTGTTTAATTAGCATAGGTAATTAACAATTCGCGCTGTAGTAATTAAACTTAAAGTGATAATTATTTACCCCTCCGACCGCTGTTGTTTAAAAATTGAATGTTGGACAAAGAAAAAAATTACATTTTCCTTATGATCAAAATTTTTCCCTGATAACCGTCCCTTAGTCGGCGATTCATTTTGCCTATTTAACTTAATTGATAATTATTTATAGGTATCATAATTGAGTTCGAGCAATTAAAAAAATACATTTTTTGTAATCAGGATTTTTCCCTGACACTTGAATTTAAAGTTGGCAATTCATTCTGCCAATTAAAGCTAATTGATATTTTAATACACACATTCCCCCACCCCACTCCCCTCCCGATCTTATACAGAAATAGGGTTTGAGCAATTAAAAAATGGGAATTTTTCTTATCAAGATTTTTTTACTCGCCATTGAATTGCCAATTATTCATTCTGCCAATTAAACCTAAATTGCTAATTCAGGACACACTTTTTTTTTACATTTTTAAAAACGGACTAATGCCTCTTTTTCTCCCTCCCGATCTTATCTAGAAATTTCTTTATAATCAAGGTTTAGTTCCTAGTAATTTAATTGGCAACTCATTCTGTCAATTAAATCTAATAATTTAGGTAACGCTTTTTTTCCCAAATATACACTATCCCGTTCCCCCTCCTGCTCTTCTTTATAGCTCTGAGCCACTCAAAAATCACAAATTTTTTTATAATCAAGCTTATAATTGTTGATTATTTAATTGACTACTTACCTTATTTTCAAAAACAGGTAACTTCACTCTCTCTCCCTGAATTTAATTGACAATTATTCATTCCGCCATAATTATAAACCTAATTGCTAATTTAGGTAACATAATTTCCCCCTCTACGACTCCTTTTTGAGCAATTAAAAAAACTATACATTTTTCTTTAGAATCAACATTACAACCAATTGCGAATTCTATTGGCAATTTGCATTCTGCCAATTAAACCTAATTGATAAATTAGGCACCTGGGATTTTAAGTACCTATCACTTTCTCGACATTCGGCCTCTCTTTAAAAATTGAGTTTCAGGAACAAAAAAAGTATAATTTAAAAAAATGTGTTTTTATTCAATTAAATTAACCTTAATTGACAATTCGTTCCGCCAATTTAAACCTTAAAAAATGATTAATTGGCATAATAAATTTTTCAATTAGGTTTAATTTAATTTGATCGAAAACGTGGGATTTACAGGAAGCTGCAGGTTAGGTATACCTAACACCCTCTCCCTCCCTCCTTCACACACCCAGCAACTTGTGTGGCAGATCACAACTCCAAACAACGTATTGCTAAACTTGTAAACTTTCCACTGTGACCTTCCTTTACAGTGAGGTAAAATCAATAATTGCTTATTTTTCCAATCGCCCTGTATTTTTCCTGAATTTGAGATAACCTTGTGAAGGTGACCCGTTCAGATAAGTGGTAATCCTAATATTTACTGTGTACTAGCAGTTATCGGGCACAAGTCAGAATGGGTGCCGACGACAACCTCACTGCTGTGCTGTACGGAGTGAATGACCTTCGATTGGTAAGTTTTTTATAACTGGTAGGTCACTCGTGTACTAAAAATTGTGCCCGGTCCATGTAGGAGCAACGACCGATTCCTGTACCGACGGACGATGGTGAGTGTCAATTTGTCCATGGTCCCGTAACATTTGTCTTGCAGAGGTCCTGTTGAAGATGGATGTGGTCGGAATATGTGGGTCGGACGTGCACTACTTGGTGCACGGTCGTATCGGGCACTTTGTTGTGGAGAAACCGATGGTCATTGGTAAGTGTGAGTCGTTATAGATTGATGGTATAGGTACTGCGTTGTAGGTCATGAAGCTGCCGGGACAGTGTCGAAGGTGGGGAAGAATGTCACACACCTAAAGCCAGGTACACATTCACCCTGATCATCTTCTTTTGTTTATATACAGGGTAGGGCTAATAATGTAGGTACCCGGTGCACAGATTACTTATTCCAATGCAAAATGCCCATCCTTGGACTAACAATGGCAAAAAATAGGAAATTTGGAAACAATAGGTTTCTATGTATTTTTGTCCATTTTATAAAATTGGAAGTGGGGGGTTGGATTTGTTTAAAAATAGAACAATTTTGAGGTGGTGACTCGCATTATTAATGTATTATAGATGGCGTTATTGATTTTGGACTTTTGTTACAATATTTTAAATGGAAATCGGAAAAGGTTAATGCCTTAAATAACCTCGTCGACCTAAAGCGCCATCTGCCGGCTATCAATAATCCTAAATTAATAATGCAGATACGGGCTTGAAATCCTGTAGTATACCATTTTGTGTCCAAATTTCCTAATCACTCCAATTGAATACAAAAATACCTTTTCTCTGTTTCGAAGTGAAAAGTAATTTCCGATGGTTTCATGCAAAAATACTTTCTTCCTTCTTACTTGACCTCTTGGTATATGAATATACACAGCGCTTCAGCAACTATGAAAATTATTTCAGGCCCTGCAATTAAAAAAAGATTTCCAAAAGCTGTGATTTTCCCACTTCGAGATGTCGCGTTCTTATTTGATCAACCGGTATATTAATATACAGGGTGCTTCAATAACTATAAGAATGATTTCAGGCATTTAAAAGAACAATTTCTAAAATCAGCGATTTTCTCACTTTTCTACATATAGTGTTCCGTTCTCATTTAACCATCTGTTTAAACAAAATATATACTAATATACAGGGTGGCTTGAAGGCACTTTAAAAGAAAAATTTCCAAAAACTGTGTTCCATTCTTATTTTACCACTCGGTATATCAATATATAGAGTGCTTCAGTAACTATATGAATGACACTTTTATTGACAAGACATTCCAAAAGTTGTGACTTTCTCACTTTTCCAGATGTAGTAGTGTTCTGTTCTTATTTAACCACCCGGTATATGAATATACAGGGTGCTTGAGTAACTATTAAAATGATTTCGGGCGCTTTTATTTAAAAGAAACATTTCCAAAAGCCGCGATTTTCTCATTTTTCGTTCTTATATATCGGTATATCAATATACACGGTGTTTGTGTAATTATCCAAATGATTTCAGACACTTATTAAATGAGATATTTTTGAAAGCTGTGATTTTCTCTTTTCTAGATGTAGTACTGTTCTGTTCTTATTTAACCACCCGGTATATGAATATGTAGGGTGTTTAAGTAACTAATAAAACGATTTCGGGCACTTTTATTGAAAAGAAAAATTTCCAAAAGCTGTGATTTTCTGTTTTGATGAGATGCAGTATAGTTCCGTTCTTATTTAACCATCCTGTATATGAATATACACGGTGCTTGAGTAACTATTAGAATGATTTCGGTCACATTTATTTAAAAGAACAATTTCCAAAATTTTGATTTCTCCTTTCGTGATGCAGTAGTGCTCCTTATTTAACTCCCCGATATTTCAACATACAGGGTGCTTCAGTAAGAGTAACTATAAAAGTAATTTCTCACCTTTTCATGTAAATAAAATTCCAAGAACTGTAACTTTCTCACTTTCTGAGCTACAGCGGTTTTCCGATCTTATTGGGCTACCCAGTAAATCAATATACAGTGTGCTTCAATAGGAATGATTATTATAAAATTGATTTCAGGCCTGTTTTTATTTAACCCCTTGATTATACATATTAAAGGGGGGGGGGGGTATCCCAGACTGCTTAAACAATGTATAGAAGATTTATGATTTTTGTAAACCGCGTCTGTATTTAAAAAACACCAGGCGATCGTGTTGCCATCGAGCCCGGCGTGGGCTGTCGAAAATGCGATCACTGTCGCGGCGGTCGTTACAACCTCTGCGACGAGATGGCGTTCTGCGCGACACCTCCGTACGACGGTAATCTCGCCAGGTACTACACGCACGCCGCCGATTTCTGCTTCAAGCTGCCCGACCACGTGTCCGTCGAGGAGGGGGCGCTTTTGGAACCCCTTTCCGTTGGTGTCCACGCGTGCAAGCGGGGCGACGTTCGGTTCGGGTCCGTCGTCTTGATCCTGGGCGCCGGTCCAATCGGATTGGTCACGCTGCTAGCGGCGAAAGCTTTCGGCGCTTGCCACATAGTCATAACAGGTGAGTGTCGCCCCCTTCTCTCCACCTTTGATGCTATCCGTTCGTAGATATCTTGCAGTCGAGGTTGGATAAAGCCAAAGAAATGGGCGCAGATTACGGCGTCCTCGTGCAATCCGGCGAATCTGACGAGGCCGTTGTACAGAACGTAATCGCGGCTCTAGGGTGTCGACCGACTGTCAGCATTGACTGTGCAGGTGTCGAACTAACAACCGCCGTCGCCATCAAGGCTACCGTCTCCGGTGGCATGGTGGTGCTTGTAGGCTTAGGCGGTAATCCCACCATGAATGTGCCCATCAGTGACATTCTGCTTCGAGAGGTGGACGTTCGTGGAGTATTTCGCTACGTCAATGAGTAAGTAGTCCCCCCTTCCCCGCCCATAAGCACACTTTGGTTACAGTTATCCAACTGCGTTGGAAATGGTTGCGTCCGGAAAGATTGACGTGAAGCCGCTAATTACTCACAATTACAAAATGGAGGACACAATGAAAGCATTTCACACTTCCAGAACTGGCGAGGGGAATGCCATTAAAGTTCTAATACACGCTAATCCCCAATGGGGCCACTAAACATGGTTGTTGCATTTAATTTGCTATGTACTTATGATATAAGTTAAACGCTGGCAATAAAAATTAAGAATAGAGGGGTTACTAGAGGGGCCTCGAGAGCATAAACACTTCTTACAGTCGTATTAGTTATTATTTTCGTTAAGAGAGGATGGTATAGTTATAATTCATTTGTGTTTGGTATTTTTGTCGTGAAGAGACGCTCCCAAGGATGGGAATAGTGGAACTAAAATAATTATTACATCTAATCTCTCGAATTTCATCTATACGCTGGTAATTCCCGAACGTGGGACCAGTTACCTATCCCAGGGGTGGGACTCTGCTAATAAAAAATTCTTCGATTTAGAATCTATGGTCGATATGAGTTGCGTCCCTGGTCACAGCACACAAGCCAGTTCGGGAAGAACGCCGTGAAACTTGAACCGAACAAGAGCGATCTCTTCAAAATCCCTATAGACCTCGAGAAAGCCGGCCTCACCTTTAAGTCGCACCTTCTTAAACTTTCCATTTTGGGTGTCTCTGATCTGTCTCAGGTGCAGGTCAAAGGAGACCATACTTTCTCAGAACTACTGTTCTGCTTCCGAAGAAGCCCTCTCCTTGCCAGACAAATCCTTGAAGGTGATGTTCTGGATATTTGATGCGACGATGCCACGCGCAACCATCGGATGGAATGCCTGTCGGATACAAGGACCATGTCCGGATCGTTTGGTGCTTTAAATGCCAAAAATTCGGTCATATTTCTTTCGACTGCCATAGTGAAACATCCCGACTATGTCTTGGGCAAGTTAAAAGACTATCAGCAGGCGATTTTAATTGCAAGTTGCCGCTTTGGCACTCCCCGACGACCTCATTGCGGGAGGTGACCTATGTGTTGTCAACCAAATGGAATCTCCCAAAGAAGTTTCTGCAGTTCTTCCCACACTTACATATATGGCTTGAACATTTGGTTTGACAGACTAAGGCATTCACACGTGGTCAGAAAATTTCAGTTCCTATTCCTCAAGATCTACCTGGGGTCTTGCAGAACGGTACCCAACGATTCCCTATGCGTTATTGCTAAGCATCCTCACTTCCTGCAGGAAATATACTGCAGCAGTATCTATCTATTTAACGACCGCATTTCTACCAATGACTCTTTTCGATCGCCAAGCGTCACATAAGGCCTTTGGTCCTGGGTGAATGGCAGCGGTCGTATACGCAGTACCATAGTGTCGTCTCTTGTTCTGTTTCTCTCCAGACCATCCTAGATCCAGTTCCCGATGTTCCTAGTGAAGTGACCTTGTTTTATGGTGCAAGGTCGTATCTTGGTATATCTCAGGCGAAAAAAGCGTCCTTGGTGAAGGGGATTCACCCGGTTATGTATGACCTTTATAACGCAAAGTCGTATCTTAAAATTTCCACGCCAAAAAAACACTGTATGAGTTAAATAATCCCATTGAAGAGAGAGAGATGTGGAGAAGAAGGAGACATGGTGCAAACCAAATTATTTTTCAAAGCGTTCAAATAAACCAAAAAAGTTCACAAAAAAATCACCCGCGAAAGGATGATAATAATATCACTATAATCGGGTAAACATTAGAAGGTGATCAGAGGTTAGCCTTTTTGTATAGATATAACGCGGAATTGGATAGTATTTATTTTACACTGCAATTGGGAAAATAACAAAGACGTGTGGGGTGACCTTGTTTTGTAGTGCAAACTCGTGGCTTTGGTGAGGGGCGACAAAAACGCAAAGTAAAATCGCTTTCTGTTCCACCTACAAGATTGAAAATTCCTACAACTCCAACTTAATTGTTTAATAAATTACAAGTGTGGAATTAATTGCTTCATTTATGACTTGTTGGTTCAATCCAAACGTTGGGAGTGCAACATACTCGCAAGCGTAAGGCGTCTTGAATAAATTATCGCTGATTCATGTGATATATGACAGCGTGGCGTGAGCCACCTCCGAAGCTACGACTGGACCAGATGTCCTTGGTCATGCCCCAATGTAATATGTATCGTGTCAAGTAGTCCATTCATATATTCATCCATAATTATATAGAGCATCTCAAAATGGCAGTATTATTAAACCACTCTTACTCAAACCACATACTTAACATGGTGTCAGGTGTAAAATAGTAGTAAAAGTTATAACACGTTTCTTTACTAAGGTGAACATGGAAAATTTCAAGCCCCCATCATCATTGAATCTAAGCGAAGACGTCGCAGAGAACTGGAAGTTATTTAAACAACGATTCCAAATATTTTTGGAGGCAACCGAATATACTAAAAAATCGGGGTCAGTTCAAGTGGCTATGTTATTAAACACGATCGGTGACGATGGGCTGCAGCTGTTCAATACATTTAATCTCTCGAATGAAGACAGAAAAGATATTGGGAAAGTGTTACAATGCTTCGAAGACCACTGCATACCGAGAAAGAATCAGGTCTTTAACAGATACAAATTCTTTAACCGCAACCAGGCGGAGGGTGAGTCATTCGATAACTTTCTTACAGATTTAAAGAAAATAGCAAAAATATGTGAGTTTGAAAAACAAGAAGAGAGCCTGGTGCGGGATAAAATAATACTGGGCATTAGAGATAGAGGACTACAGGAAGCACTGTTGAGAGAAGCTGACATAAATCTGGAGAAGGCTAGCAACTTGTGCCGAGCAGCTGAAGTCAGCAAACAACAGGTGAAATTAATGCGTGAAGGTAAAGGAAATGAACTAAATATTAATAAATTAAAAATTGGACATAGTAAAAAAGGGACCAATAGCGGTAGTTCTGAAAATGGTCATAATGATAACTATCAGTGTAAAAAATGTGGTAAGACTCATGCAATTCGTGCTTGTCCTGCCTATGGGCTTAAATGTAACCAGTGTGGTCGGTTTAACCATTTTAAAGTAGGGTGTAAACAGGCTAGGGCGACACAAGTCGGGCGATGGAGAAAAGCTGACAAAAAAGGTGTCAACGAATTAGATTTTAATAATGAACGAGATGAACCTGAACAGGCATGGTTTACAAACGAATTGACAGTGCGAAGTATAAAATCAGGTGCTTTAAGTAAAAGTTGGACACATGCGATAATGTTAGACAATCGGTTATCGGTGGACTTTAAAATTGATACAGGAGCAGACATTAATGTTCTTCCGTATAATTATTATAAGACTTATTTTAGCAGGTTTAGCCTAAAGGAGACTAATTCTGTGTTAATAGCATATGGTGGTACTAAAATTGAAACTTTCGGTATTGTTAAAATTCCGTGTAAAGTAAGTGATTCGGTCGAGACTTCGATTTCATTTGTGGTTGCTAAAGTTAATGCAAAGCCAATACTAGGGTTATCAACTGCTGTTGACATGAACTTAGTAAAACGGGTTAACAATGTGTCAAATAGCTTGGATAATGACAATATTTTTACTAAATATAAAAATGTATTTTTAGGTTTGGGTAAGCTGCCTTTTAATTACAAAATTTGCCTCTCGGAGAATGCAGTTCCTACTGTAAAGCCAGCTCGAAGATATGCCTCCTGCATAAAGGAAAAACTGCAAGCAGCGTTAAAAACATTAGAAGACCAGACCATCATATCCAAGGTGACGCGACCAACTGACTGGGTGAATGATATAATAATCGTGGAGAAGAAAAATGGGTCCATACGAATATGCCTCAACCCATCGCAGTTAAATAAGGTTATCAAGAGAGAACATCATGTAATACCGACAATGGAAGAGCTTCGTACAAACTTAGCTGGTAAAAAAGTCTTTAGTGTATTAGATATGAAGGATGGGTTTCATCAAATACCTCTTGATGATGAATCATCTTACCTATGTACCTTTGCAACACCGTTTGGTCGTTACAAATATAACAGATTACCTTTTGGTTTAAGTTCAAGCCCTGAAATATTTCAAAGGGAATTAGAACGTATTTTTGGTGATTTGGAAGGTGTACAGGTATACTTCGATGATCTCATAATAGCAGCAGAGGACGAGGTAACTCATGACAAAATCTTTAGTAAAGTAATGGATAAGGCGAGTCAATATAATGTAAAATTTAACTACTCTAAGATTCAGTATAAAGTTGGGAAAGTTATGTACTTAGGTTTAATATTTAATGAACAGGGTGTTCGTCCTGATAGCAAACAGTTAGAAGCTATTGCTAAGATGCCTAATCCAGTTAATAAAAAAGAGCTTCAGAGATTTTTAGGATTAGTCAATTATTTCCACTCTTTTATACCAAAATTATCTGAATTAACGAATTCATTAAGGTTATTGTTAAGAACTAACCAAGATTGGCAGTGGACCAACAGGCAACAAACAGCAGTAGATCAAATAAAATTAAAATTAATTAATATCACGACTTTAAAGCATTTTAATCCAAAAGAAAATATAGTAATTCAAACTGATGCGAGTAATCATGGAATTGCAGATAGTGCCTGTTGCGCAAACAATAATGTCTTCTTCAAGTCTCAATTGCGCGTTTTCCACGCCCTTTACGAAACCCTTGCGGAGGTGACGGACTTTCAATAATTGTTCCGATAAATGATCTTTTCCAAGAAATAAATCAAAACAAGACTATCAGATTTATTTTAATCACATACACGTGCATGATCGGCACCGTCGAAAATATATTTCGCCACATTTACGTCTTCCTTTAAAGCAGGTATCTTCTTTGGAATGAGTGGAAGAATTGGAACCACTGAATATTGTCGTGATCGATACATTTCTTGGTATTTTATGCGGCACGTTGTCATTACAATCAGGCGACGTACATTTTCGTTTTCCCCTTTGGCTCTTTTTCTTTTGCGAAATTGCAGAGTCGCTCTGCGACTTTGATGGGAGCACCTTCGACGCCTGAGAAGGTCCGCCCTTTTCGTTATTTTGTACCTCTCCGTCTTCCTTGGCAGATTGTTTAATTTGTTCCTGTAGTCCGTCCCGCACGCACGTTAGGTACAAAATTTTCGTACTGCATTTGGGAATTTCCCTCAGCTCATTTCTAATACTTTCCTTCATTTCCCTGTAACTTTCTTCACTAATTTGTTTAATGTCCATAATTAAACGCCTCAAGGTGGCCAAAACGTTTTGAGGTAACATTTTTTGTAAATCTTGACACTAGTAATTTTCAAAATAACCGAGTAACCCTAGCAACCTAATTGAAACAAAGAGCAATGATTTTTCAAGTGGTGGGCGACCGCGCTTGCGATTGGAGCGATCTTGCTCTTGGTAAACCTCATCTCGAATGAGCGCTCAAACCTTGGAGAAAACCTTCAAATGGAACGGAACCTTCTCAACAATTCCTCGGTGGCAGCCGATACTGTTGAATTCAGGGCGAACTGGATGCTCGGGAGACGGTCTTTCCATGCAGTGTGGGATTGGGTCGTCAGTATCGCAAGCTGAGTTTCAATGTCCCGATTATTTCGATCGACGGGGTGAAACCCTAGACAGTAAGATACCGCCAGCATGACTTCTCCAACAAATCCCAGCAAACACAGTCACGTAACGTTACGTAAAATACACGTACATTTTTAGTAAATTACGTCATGTTACCTGAATGGTACGTAATAATTTTAGTACGGGAATCGTGTTGAAGACACGTCATTTATGGGTACGTAAAAGTTACGTATTTTAAACGTTACAACTTACGTCGTTAGGTATTAGGCATTTTGAATAAACAAAGGAGAAAAGTATATTAAATTTATTGTATTTTGCGCGCGAATGTTTTGTAGGTACGAACCAATTATGGTCTGTGAAACTTGCGTTTGCGCATACTGCTACGAAACGGCGGAGTGCGAACCGCCATTGGCGCCATTTTAACGTTCAGCTTCAGAGTCAGTGAAAAACCGTGAATTTTGACTGTGTCCATACGTAATCCAAGAGCAAATTTCATCTGGTATGTATTAATAATCCTTGGCTACGTGGTTTTAAAAGGAAATTGAGGGATAAGATGATTTATTAATTAATTGAATTAAGCATTGTCTTTTATTAAAAGTAACGTAAAATTGTAATCAGATGTCCTAACCTATAATTTGTACTTTCATATGACATAAAATTCTTTGTTTGTGCATTCTGTAGACATGGCTTACGCTGGTGTAGAGTTTGCAGACGACAATGCAGTAGCGCTTATTTGTAGTAGTTGGTTGACCCCAAGGAAAAAACATTTATATTGGCCGCCTTACCAATCTCAAGACCTCTACGATAAAGCATTAAGAAAAAATGAACATCATGTTGAAAGTTGGGTGCAGTACAGTATTAACCGATGTTTTTTCTTTTGTGGTAAGTTATTGAATATATATTTTTGTTATGATGCATGTATGTGTGAAACGATAAGCTGTTCGGTAGTCGCACTGTGTTGTTGGCCCATGATGTATAGACGTGTTGCTTTATTAACCAAGGAGCTCATCAGCTGATGAGATAGAAGCGAGTTTGCACTAATATTGGAGTAAGACAAGACTGTAATTAGACCCACGCTCACAGATTAGTTTAGCAACTCGCCTTATCTTAAAAACAAAATTTTTGTCTAAGTACTTTCTTTGTTTTAAGACGATTTGGAAAAAGGAAAACGAAAAATAAAATTAGCGGAGGTATCGTCAGATATTCAAAGTGAAGCAGAGGAAATTCCGCATAAAAGAATTAGAAAACC
This sequence comes from Photinus pyralis, assembly GCF_008802855.1. NCBI lineage: Eukaryota > Metazoa > Arthropoda > Insecta > Coleoptera > Lampyridae > Photinus > Photinus pyralis. The sequence goes on from NW_022170250.1 coordinate 20,268,552, forward strand.
TACGAGACGATTGTGTGACAGCGACGAAGACGAGGAAGTAGTGCTTTTTAGTACAAAAAATATACGAGAGAAATTAGATAGTCAGAAATTGCCAAGACCGCCTGCGATTGAAGGTATGCATTAGCCATTCTGTTGAATAAATGTCTCGAAAAATGTGTATTATTACATTTAGGAAATTCAGACTGTTGTAATTCAAAGCAGTTGCCAGCAGTAGTAGTTCCCGCTAGAATCGACCAACCCTACAGCAGCACACCAACCAGTTCGAGATCCTCAAGTACATTAACTGTTATAAGTGGACAAAGTGCCTCCGCCTCATCGACGCCAGGGCAAAATGTATTACATCTGAATTCGCAGGCTGAAAGAATTTGCGAAGCTGTAAATGTGACTGAACGTAAAGATAATGGTTAGTACCATTTACTCTTTATGCAAAGGGTTAGAATGTTTATTATTTTTTTTAGAAATCATAAAGTTGCTACTAGAAATTAAAGAACAAAATAAACTACTTTTGGCACACTTGGATAAAAAAAATAACACATACCCAGCTTCTTTGCCGGACAATTTTCCAGATCTTCCTTGCAATTCGCAAAACGATCTGGACATACTAGACAATTACCTTGAAGATAAAGAGAATTTGAAGTGTTTGGTATGTATTATAATAGGTTAAATCATTAATATGATTTGGGCATTATTACAGATGCAATATTTGTCCCAAGTAGGTGGCAAAGAAGTTGTCCCAAAAGTTAATGCAATTTTGAGGAAATGTTTAAGTAACCAATTGGCCTCCAAATATAGCTTCTTGGGCTCTAGGTTGGAGAAAAAAGCGTTTGCTAATTTGCATTTGAAGGAGGCAGTAGTAGGTAAATGTTTGATCTATAAATTAGGATGTTATTGAACTTATTTTTTTGCAGGAGCAGTTAAATTGGGTACTTCGGTGGATAATGAGCTACGAATTGTAAATGCAATTAAAGAGTGGCTGAAGCACGCGCCCCAAAGGGTAAAATTAGAAGAAGCCAAACAGAAACTGTAAATATTACTTATTTAAGCTTTTAGTGTGTAAGTGTGGGGTATTAAAATGGATAAAATCACCAAAAATTATAAATCTTTTGTGTCTCAACGGCAATTATATAGAAGAATTGCTAGAGATAGAAATCGTATTAACCAGATTTTACATTCATCTGATACTGTGCAGCCAATCAATATTACTAGTTTGCATGAAGATAGATATGAAAATATATTTCAAAGTTCTGAATCAACTTTTGCTGATTTTAATAGTAGCATTTCTAATATTGCCTCTGCTGAGGCTCCTGAAGAAGCAGCATCAGATTTAGTCACTGATAATTCAAATAACACTTCTACATATGAAACTAAGGGTATCTGCACCACATATGGAAATAGTGTTACAGATTTTCCTGTAACAAGTCTTTCTGATAGACTTCGTTATTGGGCCACAAGTAATGGTGTGACACGTACTCATGTTACTAGTTTACTTCATATTTTATCCGATTACCATCCAGAATTACCTCTAGATGCACGAACATTGTTGAGAACTCATAGACAAATGACAAGTCGAAAATTAATTACTGGTGAATATTGCCATTTTGGCATTCTGAATTTTTTTAAAACTTTTTTTCTCAAACATCTTGATTTACTTTCCAGACATGCAAAACTCTCTCTAAGCTTCAATGTTGACGGAATTCCTTTATATCATAGTAGTAACCTTCAATTGTGGCCTATTTTGGCACAAATTAAAAATTTTAAAAGCCATCCTTTTGTGGTTGGAGTTTTTTGTGGGACTTCAAAGCCTTCTCCTTTGAATAATTTTTTGGAAGATTTTATTAACGAATATAATAGTCTTTCTGATGGTTTTACCCTTTATGGTATCAAATGTGAATTAATTATTCACAGTTTTATTTGTGATGCCCCCGCTCGTGCTTATTTGAAGCAAATTAAAAACCATACTGGCTATTCATCATGCGAAAAGTGCACCGTATATGGGGAATATCATAACGGAAGGGTTGTTCTAAATTCGCTAACTTCTCCTGAAAGAACCAATGATTCGTTTGTTCGTCAAATTGATGAAGATCATCACATTGGAATATCTCCGCTATTGAGTTTACCAATTGGGTTAGTTACGGAATTCCCTACTGACTATATGCACAATATTTGCTTGGGTGTCACAAGAAAATTGCTAAACACTTGGATTTGTGGACCTTTAAATGTTAGATTTAGTAGTCACATAACTAAAACTGTTTCAAATAATTTAGAATCATTAAAGTTGTATATACCAAGCGAATTCAATAGAAAACCCAGATCATTATCGGAATTAAACCGATGGAAAGCGACTGAGTTCCGCACATTTCTTTTGTACCTTGGTCCGCTTGTTTTGCGAGGCATTACAGATCGTGCTATATATGAAAATTTTCTATTGCTGCATACTGCAACAACTATAATGGTTTGTGATGCACATATTCAGAAATTTAATCCACAATTTTGTAGTAAACTTCTAAAAACTTTTGTTAAGCATTGTGAAGTTCTTTATGGGTTACAATTTATTGTTTATAATGTACATTTATTGTCACATATTTACAACGACGTTAAACGCTATGGAAATTTAGATACTTTCTCAGCATTCCCCTTCGAAAATTTTTTAGGCAAACTAAAACGACTTGTGAAATCTACAGTAAATCCATTAAAAGAAATACATAACCGAATTTTAGAAATGGACTTACTGTCATCAACTTGTTTCGAACAAGACAATATTAGTTTACAATTTTTCTATGAGCACAATTTAGGACCACTATTGGACAACATAGATAATAATGCAATACAATTTAAAAAGGTTTATATAAAAGATTTCATGTTAACATGTATTTCATATTCTGTAGCTAATTGTTTTTGTTATATTGATAATTCTGTAATTCAAATTCATAATATTCTAAAGTGTAATAATTCATTAACAATAATTGGCAAAGAGTTCCTTTCTATCCAATCCATGTATTTTTACCCAATAGATTCAAAGCATTTAAAAATTTTTCTTGTTAGTGACATAAGTAACAATTTGAAAATGTGGTGTAGAACAAACTCACTTGTAAAATGTCTTTTGTTACCTATCAATTCTAATAATAATGTATGGATGTCCATGCCTATTATTCATTCTGTGGAAAATAATACTATAAGCTAGATATAACGCACAGTTTCCAACTTGTTATCATTATTTTTATTACCCCACACACGTACCTACATATAATATGTTCTAAGTTCATTATTAGTGTTATTTTACTATAGTAAATGATACAACATTATTATTATATTTTTTGTTTTAAATAAAGTTGCACTACAAATGATTTTAATCAAATGTCTACCTTTATGTAAAATACGTGTATCTGTAACGTATAATATACGTGAAAAGTTACGTGCTATTTAAACAAAAATTACGTATTTACAACATCAATCACACGTGCAAAATGACGTCATTTATTACGTCTATGGACGTGTGGTTATAACGTAACTGGTCTGTGACATTGTCACGTGGTCACTACGTGTTTCACACGTATTATTTTACGTCTCTTACGTATTTATGACACATAATAATTACGTAAATAACACGTGATTGTGTTTGCTGGG
>NW_022170250.1:20272275-20277366 GCF_008802855.1 Photinus pyralis
GTCAGTGGAGAGTATTCACAAAGGTAAACTGAATCGTCTAGATGAGACATAATATCTATTAATGAGGTCGAAACGATCAGTATCTCGTAGACGAATTGTCAGAAGAGGATACTCATAAAGGGAAGGTTAGGCGAACTACTTACTGATATGAAAACTTAAGGGAAATGCAGAATTTCTCTAAGAAATTTCGGGCTCGATTAGTCACAAAACCGGTCAGATGAAACAAATTTATTCGACATAAATCAATCAAACAAGCTGAAAGGAAATATAGGCGGTCAGTGCCAGAGAAACAACTACCACGCAACAAGCGATCGATAGAATAATCCAAAATCTCCGGTCGTATTGCAAGAGTGCAAGTGTCGGTTGTTGAAGGATTTGCCAATCTCTGATTGCAGAGGAGGATCTTGGGTGCATCTAATCGATCTGAAACTAAACTGGGAGGTAGGTGGTTTCTTAATCCTTGAACCGCTCGGTAAAGGAATGCTCTGGTGGTGTCGCTATGTGGTTTTGCGATCATAACTTCTGAAGAGGATTTCCAGTGTGTTGGTAGGTACGGGAGTTAGATACAGCGGTTGTAAATGCTGGATAACAATGTGATTGTGGAGGGAGGGAGTGGAGTTTGTTGTATTCTGTCCGCTAGTAGGAATTGGCGGAATACTCATCTCTTCGCCCTAAAGGGATTAAGTAGGTATCCTATCAGGGACTCAGGGAGCTTCTGGCGATAAAGATGGTGGGGTTTCTTAGGGCCGGCGATAGAGGGGTTTGGTGATATGGTCAACAATAGAAATACTGTGGTGTGATATGAAGGTTGGGGTACTGTTATTAGGTGGTTGGCGAGATTAATGCCGTTAGGGTCGAACGGGGAATTGCCGAGCGTAGAAAAATGTATGATTCCTGTGGGTTGCCTAAATTAATCAGGAACTGGTGGTAATCTTTGATCCCCATGGCCATTTCATACAAAATTTTATTTAAACTTATTACATTTCCTTAAATGTGCACATAGTTCAATTAATCCTATCAATTTGACAAGTCCTTTTTTTAAAAAATAGATTTGTTACAATTGTCATACCTACAATCGCTACACGTGAGAAGGTTTCGGCCGTTATCTTTCATTCTCACGCAAGGTGACACATTATCTTCCCTAACGGAGCACTCTCTTACATATCTTGTCACATCGTTCACTACGAAAGAAGTAGATCAATAGCAATTGTCATTATTCCATCTTTCATTTACCAATTTCCGCATATTCAAGGCACACTGACGATACAGTCGAAGGTGGAATTTCGCATGCTTCATCCCCAACTCCCAACCAACCCTTGCAGTTAGTGTCACCCTTTGAGCTGTCGCATTTGTAACAGTTCAGTTCTGAAATTTTAGAGCGTATTGAGTCATTGTACCAAGGTTGGTGCAGCACTCACCTGCCACAACAGCATGAACCAAAAAGAGAGTAGCCAATAGTGTTTTGAAATACATGGTGAAAATACAACTTGGTACCTACTCATTTAACATGCATATTTAGGCCACCACCCCCACCCACAAAGTAGAAGGAGAGTGTCGTTTTCGAAGGTGTAACGTTATGACGCTATTGATAGATGTCACTACCACAAAGCTTTGTAGTTTGTTATCAACAACGGACAGGCTTTCGCAATCGCACGCTTTGTGTTACGAAATTGAAATTATAATCTGAACATTTCGAAAATTCTTGTTATTGAAGATAACGACGATTAATTAGTACCGAAAAGCCATGTCCATGAACCTAGCAGAGCAAGGTCAGCAGAACACAATCAAACATATTGCTAATTAGGTGCTAATTAAGTGCTATATTCCCGAATTAAATGCTGCTTTTTTTAAAAATTATTACATGTTCTGCCAGGTTCATATTAACTCAGCAGAGCACTACCTTAAAAACCCAAAAAAAGAAAAGTGAACTAACTATAATTAGGTACCACTTAGGTGCTAATTAAGTGTCCTATTCCCGAATTAAATGCTACTTTTTTTTAATTATTCATAATTTAAAAAAAAAGGAGCATTTAATTCCGGGATAGGGCACGTAATTAGCAGCTAATTATAGTTAGTTCATTTTTCATTTTCTTGGTTTTTTGAGGTAGTGCTCTGATGAGTTCATATGAACCTGACAAAATATGTAATAATTTAATAAAAAAAAGCAGCATTTAATTCGGGAATATAGTACTTAATTAGTACCTAATTAGCAATATGTTTGATTGTGTTCTGCTGAGCTTGCTCTGCTAGGTTCATGGACATCCGAAAGTCATCATTTTCTTTTGAGTAGTTTTGGATTTTGGGCCCTTAAAGCAAAAGGGACAATTTGCAAAATAAAACAACTTATCAGCTTCAGCCATCACCCTACACCATCAATAAACTCATCATCTCTAACTAGCATTCATCACTAATTTCTTCATCGAGTACTTTTTTGCATCATTAATTAAATGTAAGATAATTAGTTTATTGAAAATAAAGCAAGGTCCTAACTGACAAGACGTGAGCATTAATTATCTTTCTATTGTTTTTGATTGAGTTCCATTTTGTTTAAATTATAATGATTTTTGCGCTACTAGCTTGTGGCCATTTAGAATCCCACACGGCATTTACTTTTCTATACAAATACCGCTATTCTTCCTTCCTTAATTATCAGTCCTGCTCGTCGAAACCCATACATCATTTTAAAGACTCTGAGAAGTTTCCGATTCAAATTAGTGATAACTTTTTTTCTGGGCAATTGATTTCTATAGCGTGCTGCCGAATAATTACTTTCGGAACTCTTGGCGACAGTCTGTCCGCGATAATTTTTGGAATTGTCTCAAACTTCATAATCATTGTCATTAGCTCTTAAAAAAATGTTCACTTAACCACTAGGCGCCATTTTGAAGGGCGTTAAATAATTCAAAAAGATTGGTAGAGATTAATCCGGAGAGAGTTTTTGAAGGGATTCGGCCTACGGTTGAGAAAGAGTTAACCACACCGGCCGCCGGTTTTTGGTTATTTCAAGTTAGAACTCCGAGCAAAACATAACAAAACCTGGTCCGGTACCAAGTGCTATTTCGGACACTCTTTTTATACGAGAATTTTCAAGACTGAAAAATGATACTGTAAATTTCATATCCCCGCCAGAAGTTCAAAGGCGGCTAAATTACGTCCGGGGTCCAGAACGCACTCACTCCCAGAGAGTCCATAGAAGTCGCCAAGATCCAATTTCCCGTTTCCATTGGTCAGTTTCAGAAATATTGTCTCGCAAGGAGGTCCGTGCTAAATCCGCTTTTTTATGAAATTCATCGTCTGCCAAAGGACATTTTGATATGAGGTACAGTGATTTGAATTTATGTAAAAGTAAGGGTCGCTCAATTTTTAAAACGAATTTGTGTAAACTGAATTTGATTTATGACAAAACTTGGGATTTGTTTTTCTTAAAGACACCAATCTCTGGGTCAATTGAAGCTGTTTGTATTAGATAGATTTTGTCATTTATGACCTCATTGCTAAAAAAGTTTTTCATTTAAAGTTGGCTTGATTGAAGTTCAAAAAAGAAAATATCCGTATAAATAGGCTCGATTTGATTTGACTGTTGTCGTTTTTGACGCTGAAGAAAGGGTAGTTCAAAGGGACGTGGCCACGAATTCGATTTATTTTGGCTGAAATTCCTACCAGCACCGTCATTTACAGAATACCACCATAAAGGTTTATGGGGAAAAGCCCTTCTTTGCTGGGCGGTTTTGAACACATAACTTCCTGGACATGGCCATTTACTTTTACGTTGCAGGGAGTATTCCATCCTCCCCAGACCCCCCGGTGCTACGTTCTCTACCGTATGCGGAGAAACGGATGTTATACATTCCTTTCCCAACAACTGTCAAGCGAGTCTTGAAGGAAAAACTGTTTGCGAAGAACAGGGCTACCGGGGGGTGTAATACCCCCCAGTAAACGGAAGTTGCATTGCTATTTCACCACAAGGTTTAAAAGAAAAGGTTATCAAATCATTCTTTGCTGGATGGTTTTGAACCACCGCCGCTTCTAGCATAATTTTCTGGAAGTGGCCATTCACTTTTACGTTCCTGGGGGGTATTAATACCCCCCAGACCGCCGGTGCTACGTTCTCTGCAGTGCGGAGGAAAGACTGTTATATAGTCCTTTGCCAACAACGGTCAAAAGAGTCTTGAAGAGACAAAACTATTTGTGAAAAACAGTGGCACCGGAGGGCCGGGTGGAGGGGGTATGAAATACCCCCCAGTCAACAGTAGTTCTATTGCTATTCCCATAATCCCGCCACAACGTTTAAAAGACAAGGTTATCTAGTCATTCTTTGCTGGGTGGTTTTGAACCCCCCGCCGGTTTTAGCATAATTTCCCGAAAGTGGCAACTTACTTTTACGTTGCTGGGGGATATTTCATACTCGCCAGGCCCCCCGGTGCTATGTGCTCTGCAGTGCGGAGAAAAGAATGTTATAGTCCTTCTCCAACAACCGTCAACAGAGCTCTGAAGACAAAAAACTGTTTGTGCAAAAAATGCTACCGGGGGGTTCAGATGGGGGAAGGGTATAGAAAACTCCAGTAAACGACATTTCTATGGCTATTTCCATAATTCCACCATAAGGGGTTTAAAAGAAAATGTTCTTTTTTGCTGGGTGGTTTTGAACCCCCGCCACTTTTAGCATCATTACTTTTATGTTGCTGGGGGGTATTCCATACCCCCCAGACTCCCGGTGCTACGTTCTCTGCAGTGCGGAAGAAAGAATGTTATTGTCCTTCTCCAACAACTGTCAAAAGAGTCTCGAAGAGACAAAACTCTTTGTGAAAATCAGTGCCACCGGGGGGTCTGGGGCCAATACCAAGAAAAGGTTATCAAATCATTCTTTGCTGGGTGGTTTTGAACCCCAGTCGTTTCTAGCATAATTTTCTGGAAGTGGCCATTTAATTTTACGTTGCTGGGGGGTATTATACCCCGAGACCCCCCGATGCTACGTTCTCTGCAGTGTGGAAGAAACAACCTCATGGTGTTTTCCAAAGAACTGCCAAAAGAGTCTTGAAGAGACAAAACTGTTTGTGGAAAACAGTGCTACGGGGAGGGGGGGGGGGGGGG
>NW_022170250.1:20277466-20280116 GCF_008802855.1 Photinus pyralis
TTTGGGAAACACGTTAGATCTTCCACTTTAAATAAATGACAACAACGTAGGAGTTCTATACTTGCCCCAAAATTTGGGAAAACGTTAGATCTTTCACTTTAAATAAATGACAACAACGTAGGAGTTCTATACTTGCCCCAAAATTTGGGAAAACGTTAGATCTTCCACTTTAAATAAATGACAATAACGTAGGAGCTCTACACTTGCCCCAAAATTGAGGAAAACGATAGATCCTCCACTTTTAAATAAATTGTAACAACGTAGGAGTTCTATACTTGCCCCAAAATTTGGGAAAACGTTAGATCTTCCACTTTAAATAAACGACAACAACGTAGGAGCTCTACAATTGCCCCAAAATTTGGGAAAACGTTAGATCTTTCACTTTAAATAAATGACAACAACGTAGGAGTTCTATACTTGCCCCAAAATTTGGGAAAACGTTAGATCTTCCACTTTAAATAAATACAACAACGTAGGAGTTCTATACTTGCCCCAAAATTTGGGAAAACGTTAGATCTTTCACTTTAAATAAATGACAACAACGTAGGAGTTCTATACTTGCCCCAAAATTTGGGAAAACGTTAGATCTTCCACTTTAAATAAATGACAATAACGTAGGAGCTCTACACTTGCCCCAAAATTGAGGAAAACGATAGATCCTCCACTTTTAAATAAATTGTAACAACGTAGGAGTTCTATACTTGCCCCAAAATTTGGGAAAACGTTAGATCTTCCACTTTAAATAAACGACAACAACGTAGGAGCTCTACAATTGCCCCAAAATTTGGGAAAACGTTAGATCTTTCACTTTAAATAAATGACAACAACGTAGGAGTTCTATACTTGCCCCAAAATTTGGGAAAACGTTAGATCTTTCACTTTAAATAAATGACAACAACGTAGGAGTTCTATACTTGCCACAAAATTTGGGAAAACGTTAGATCTTCCACTTTAAATAAATGACAATAACGTAGGAGCTCTACACTTGCCCCAAAATTGAGGAAAACGATAGATCCTCCACTTTTAAATAAATTGTAACAACGTAGGAGTTCTATACTTGCCAATTTGGGAAAAGTTAGATCTTCACTTATAAATATGACAATAAACGTAGGATCTCTACACTTGCCAAATTGGGGAAAACAAATATCTCCATGTTTAAAATAAATTTGTAAAGAACGTGGATTCTATTACTTTGCCCAAATTTGGGGAAACGTTAGATTCCTTAAATAATGATAAACGTAGGAGCTTAACAGATTGCCTCCAAAATTTGGGAAACGTTAGATCTTTCACTTTAAATAATATGAAACAACGTAGGAGTTTATACTGCCCCAAATTTGGGAAACGTTAGATCTTCCACTTTATAATAATGAATACGCTAGGAGCTCTACGTTGGCCTCCAAAAGTTGGGAAAAGATAGATCTCACTTTTTAAATAAATTGTACAGACGTAGGGTTCTATCTTGCCCAAATTGGGGAAAAAATAATCTCTCATTTAAATAAATGACAAAACGTAGGAGCTCTTTACACTCTGCCCAAAAATGGGGAAAACAATAGATCCTCCAATTTTAAATTAATTGGTAAACGTAGGATTCTATACTTGCCCAAACAAATTTGGAAAACGTTAGATCTTCACTTTAAATAATGAAATAAGTAGGAGCTCTACACTTGGCAAATCTGGGGAAAACAAATAGATCTCACTCACTTTTAAGATAATTGTAAACGTAGGAGTTCTATACTTGCCCAGAATTTGGAACGTTAGATCTTCCATTTAAATAATGACAACACGTAGGAGTTACAATTGCCCCAAATTTGGGAAAGTTAGATTTTACCCTTTAAATAAATGACAAGCAAGTAGGATTCTATACTTGGCCAAATTTGGAAAACGTTAGATTCCATTTAAATAAATGACAATAGTAGGAGCTTACACTTCCCCAATTGAGGAAACGAATAGATCTTCACTTTTAATAAATTGTAAAGTAGGGAGTTATATCTTAGCCAAGATTTCTGGAAAAACGTTTGATTCCACTTTAAATAAATGACAACAACGTAGGAGTTCTATACTTGCCCCAAAATTTGGGAAAACGTTAGATCTTTCACTTTAAATAAATGACAACAACGTAGGAGTTCTATACTTGCCCCAAAATTTGGGAAAACGTTAGATCTTCCACTTTAAATAAATGACAATAACGTAGGAGCTCTACACTTGCCCCAAAATTGAGGAAAACGATAGATCCTCCACTTTTAAATAAATTGTAACAACGTAGGAGCTCTACAATTGCCCCAAAATTTGGGAAAACGTTAGATCTTTCACTTTAAATAAATGACAACAACGTAGGAGTTCTATACTTGCCCCAAAATTTGGGAAAACGTTAGATCTTCCACTTTAAATAAATGACAATAACGTAGGAGCTCTACACTTGCCCCAAAATTGGGGAAAACAATAGATCCTCCACTTTTAAATAAATTGTAACAACGTAGGAGTTCTATACTTGCCCCAAAATTTGGGAAAACGTTAGATCTTTCACTTTAAATAAATGACAACAACGTAGGAGTTCTATACTTGCCCCAAAATTTGGGAAAACGTTAGATCTTCCACTTTAAATAAATGACAACAACGTAGGAGCTCTACAATTGCCCCAAAATTTGGGAAA
>NW_022170250.1:20280216-20296036 GCF_008802855.1 Photinus pyralis
AATTCTAGAAATTTTACACCCTCATGCTCCTCTGTAGGCTTCGGAGAGGAATTTGTATCAGGAAGTGTGAAAGTGTAGTGCCCTTTTCTACTTGCGTGTCACCTGTATACAAAGACACTTGGGTATCAGGAGACTATATGACTTCAGAAATTGTATGCAATGAGGATACTTTGAAGAGCTCTGCTATTCCTTTGTCGCCCTGATGGAACAGTATGTCAGAAAAAACATTTGTATCAGGATCGTATAAAATTGTTTAGCTCCATGTAGCCCTAATGCAGTAAGTTTATAGAGCAAAATTTGTATTGGGTAGTTTTAGGATAAAGAATCTGTATCAGGATTTCATAATATATAGAGGTTAAAGAAATATTTGTCAAGATTTAGTGCAATAATTTTAAAGCGCCCTACTCGCCTGTCACTAAAACAAAAATTTGTATCAGGAAACAATGTATGCATGTAATTTGATATCTTTATACGTCTTTATTACCTCCCTGACATCAATCTTAAGAAACAAAAATGCTACTCGTCCGTAATTCGCATCAGGGTCGCATGATTCATGAAAAAGCATATGACAGATTTTTTACTTTTATGCTCTTCTTTAGTCCTCATACAGTAAGTTTTAAAAGAGAAATAATTATCGGGAAACCATAATACTTGAGACTATGTATGTCATTTTGAATCTTTTTCCGTTTCAGCAACCCTGGCAGAAATGACGATAAATAAATGCAACCTCTTGTGTTTCATGTCCCTCTTTAGTCCTGATTATTTTGTTTGCAATGCATTTTAAACCTTACCATTCTTCTATTACTCGGTACAACAAGCATTTGTACCAGGAGCACACAATGCATTAAAAGGCGTAAGCAAGAACCTTCATGCTCCTCTGTTGACTTGACACAATTTAAAAAGTACTGTCCTAAACGATCATACGTATTGTGTGCTCGCCGTAAACATGTCTCTTTCATTTTCTGTACCAGGATGACAGGAGCATAGGGAGTTGTAATATTGAGTGCCAAACTCTATTTCTGACACATTTGTCAGAGGGTCAGAGTTACAAAAAAGCAGCAACGTGTAAAATTGCATACAAGTCTTCCATTCACCTGGTGCAATTTTCTGTATCAGGATTACAGGGGAGTATCAGGGTAGACCCTTTCTTCGTTTGTCATCCTATTAGGGACGCAACATAGATGAAAAGGAGTATGCAAAGATGTTTTTACTTTCATGCTCCTCTGTAGCCCTGATACGGTAATTTGTAAAAGAAGAATCTGTAATAGGAAACCATAACACTTGAGAAATTGAATGTATGTTTTTGGTTCTGTAACCCTGACATAACAGTTGGAAAATTATAGCGAGAAGAGGTCGTTTGACACTATATAAACTTGTGTTGTCTCTGTGGTCCCACTTTTGCCAATAAATATCACAACTTTTGTGTTTCTGTGGCCCTGATCCGAATAATTAACGAGAAATTCGTATTATGGGAACGTAATTGCCTGTCAAACTGTAGTGTAAGAACGTTTTACACCTTTCTACTCGTCTGTCAACAGTTTTGAAAAGACACTTTTGTATCAGGAGACCATAATACTTCAGATATTGTATACGAATAAAAATTTACAGCTTCTCGCCTTTCTGTCGCCACTTGATATTAATCTTAAAATGTGCGATGGGGACATTCGGCAATAAGTGTCTCAACTTCCTATGTTTCTGTGATACTGATACACGGAATTAAAGAGACATAGCAATAAGCGTGAAGTTGAAGTAAACTAACAATTTTTAAGAGAACCGTTTGTATTAAGATGACATAATGCATTAAAATGTGTATGCTCCTCTGTACTCCTGATACCGTAATCTTACAGAAGAAATTTGTAGGCTATTTTATTACTTCTTTGTGTTATGAGTTCGTAACAGGCGTACAAGCTTGGGGAATATTTTTCTACTCGTCTGGGAATCTGATACAATGGTTTAAGAGAATGTATCAGGATCACATAACACGTTTAAATGCATATTACAAGATTTTTTTTTATTGTAGTGCTCCTCTGTGGTACCTACTGATATGTAATTCTTAAAACAAACATTTTTATCTTCTTGATTCGAGGATATCGTCATCTGACGCTTATTTTGACAACGTAGTGACCTACGACCTGTGCTCAATTAGGAGATAATGCGCCAAAGTTGAACATAATCAGTTAGCTGTTTGTAGTGAGAAAATGTTCCGAATGCCGCTGTTTTTAGTTACCCTCTTGGGGGTACTTTTCACTGTAGGTGAGTAACAAACCGAGGCGTCTAATAGACATCCGTACTTTCGATAGGTGAACTCTACTTGCGTTAACGTCTTGGACACATCTGAGCAAGCTTGCGCAAATGAATTCGGCCTAGACGCGAACTCGGTGCTTGAGCACTACGTAAATCACGTGGAGGATGCGAACTTTGCAAAATACCTAGACTGCGTATGGAAAGGGTGGGAGTGGATGAACGAAAATGGAGACATACTTTTTGACAATGTCAAAAAGTCGAATCACTTGCCGTGGAGAATTTCCAGAAAGTGCGATGACATGCCGCACCTGACGAAAGCCATGCGGCAACGGTTCCTCAACTCGGTCAACTACTGCGAGGGTAGCAAACTGGAACCGCTGAATGCGTTTAGTTTACGAAAATGCATTGCCCAAAATTACGATTCGGCACAACTGGATTTCTAAGGAAATTTCGTTCTAATCTTATACTATTGATTAAGTGAGTGACCCCCGCCCTTTTTACGAAAATAAAGTTTAAAAGAATTGGCAAATGATCATTTTGCGCTGTACTTTCAATTGTTCCCTGTCCCACCCTTCCTTTCCAATAACTCTCTAGTGTGGAGCCCTATTGGTATACGGATATTTAATAGATCTAGATTTAGAACTGTTAATGAACGCTAAATTCAGTAGTATTTTAATACAAAGCTGAAGACCACATATAAAGCCAGGAAATCTGTTCAATCTGGACAGTAAGGCCATTGTCATATTCTGTAAACTTCATATACCGCGAATGCAAGTCTTGACCTAGGGGAATCCTGAATCAAGACGACTTCTAGGGAGGTATTGTAAAAGTGGGTTATTTTATTGTATTTCAAGCGCCGTATTTTAATTTAATCCTTTAATGATTTCACTGTATCAGGACTACAGAGGAACACGAGGGTGACAAACGTGTAGAATGCACTATTGCACATGTGTTACGTTTTAATTTAATTGTATCAGGATCACAGAAAGCACTGCAACTGTTTCTACTAACTTCCGCTATATCACTTTTTGGAGATAAACACATGTTGTTAGGGTTACAGAAACGTAAGAGGAGGTAAAATTACAATTTCTCATTTTCTGTTTTGAACATTTCTATATCAAGACTACAGAAGAGCACGAAAGTGATTGGCAAACGCCTTTCAATTCGTTATGCAATCCTGATACGAATGGTTCTCTTAAGATTGTTTTATCAGGGTGAAAAACGAGTAAAATAGCGCCTCGTTTGTATCAGGGTCGCAGGTGTCAAACTCCAAAAACCAAAAATTTAATGTACCAGGACTGGATAGAAGAGAAAATTCGGTGCATTATGTGATCCTGGTACACATATTTCTTTTAACAATATTGTAGTGTAATGGTGGCAGAGAAGTGAAAGGGTGTGAACTTTATTGCAGTAAACCTTCACGCGTATCATTATCATGTCGTTAATGTCTGTTTAAATTGTATCAGGTTCACAGAAATGCAACAATGTATTGACAAACGGTTTCATGTCAGGGTTACTGCAACGGAAGAACGTGTTAATTTACATACAAAGAATTTGTCATGTATCATGTTTACCATACGTTTTTCAAAGCATTATGTACTCCTGATACAAAGTGTTGCATCAGGGCGACAGACGATTAGAATGGTGTAAACTTTTTTACACCAAACCATCACATGCATTATATTCTCATAATGCAAATGTCGCAGTTGTATCAGGATGACAGAAACAAGCGAAGCTGTAGAATTTATTTTCAAATCCACCCATTTCACATACATAATATTTCTCCCGCCACACAGTTAGCTACAGAAACGCAACAAGTAACACAAATGCTCCCTTTAAATATTGTTGGACCGGATAACAGAAGTGTAAAGTGTAATGAACAAATGAACTTCACACTTGATGTGTTCTCGCAATAAAAATGTCTTTCTAACTTTTTATTGTCGTATCAAGACCGCAGAGGAGCGTGAAGGTGAAGAATTTTTGACATACGGCTTTCAGTGCATTATAAGAGCCTGATAGGAATGATTATTTTAACAACTGTTGTGTCAGGGTAACACGATATGTCAAGGTTTCAGAAACGCAAGAAGGTCTAGTATATTTTGGAAATATTATCCATTCTTGATACAAATTTGTCACTTAAATTACTGTATCAGGACTGCAGAGGGGCAACAAAATTGGTATACGATTTCAGAATTTTCATGCATTATGTGATCCTTGTAGGTACAAATGTTTCTTTTAAAAATGGTGGTACCAGGGCAACAGAAGAATAGAAAGGTATCAAATGTATTGTGATGTGATCCTGATACGAATAATTCTTTTAACAATTGCTATACGCCCTCATCTCACGTGTAATCGTTCTTGGCACACACCTGACACACGTGACTCTCCTGGCAATAAGAGATGACCAAACTTCACGGGGTACATTCAATTAAACGCGCCTCGTTAGCTAATTGTATCAGGGTCACATGTGTCTATTCCTGATCAACATGCTGAAGTTTTCTGATACAAATTTATCTTTTGAAAATTACTGTGTAATGTAATTTAGTATGCGATCCTGGTACAATGGATCGTTTTAAAAGCTAAAGTATAACGGTGACAGGCGAATAGAAGGATCTAAAATGTATTCCAGTAAAACTTCACACGTATGTAGTTACAGAAAGGTAAGAAGCTGAAAATTACATAGACACAATTTCAAACAGTTATGTTTTTCTGATACAATTCTCTCTTAAAGAAGTTATTGTTCCAGGACCAAATAGAAGCATGCAAGTGCATTCTGTGATCCTGATAAAGCTGCAGAAAGGCAACAATGTGTGAAATTATCCTCATGCAGTTCCTCAAGTGCTATGGTTTCCTGATACAAACTTCTCTCTTAAAAATTACTGTGTCAAGAATATAGGGGAGCATAACATTTTCTGACACACGCCCTTTAATGCATTAAATGTTTCTTGATTGTTATACCGGATAACAAAAAGTGTGCAATGTGTAGAACAAACCAACCTATTGTGTTCTGTTGTGTCTCACTAATTTTTATTACCGTATCAAGACAGCAGAAGAGCATTAAGGTGTACAACTTCTGAAATACGGCTTTCAATGCATTATGTGGTCCTGATACCAATGTTTATATAGCTGCTGTATCAGGGTAACAAATTTGACTTTAAAAATTGCTGTATCAGGACTGCAGAAGGGCGACAAAATTGGTATACGCTTTCCAAATTATTATGCGATCCTGATGCAAATCTGTATCTCAAACAATTCTGCATCAGAACATGATGGTGAACAGTCTTTTCATACATTATGTGATCCTGATACAAATGCTTCTTTTAAGAATTGTGGTTACAAAGGTAACAGAACAATAAAATCTGTTGTTCTCACAACAAAAATATCTCTCTTGTTACTGTACCAGGACGGAACACGAAGGTGCACAATTGATCACTATGTGATCCTGATACGAACCAATTGTTCTTGGCACACACTTGATACGCATGCTTTTCCTTGATCTATCAGGACGACAGACGAGGTGAAAAGTCTAATGCTTCACACGTATTGTATTCTCAGAGTGAAAACTGGTTATCCGGTGTAAAGGTCGACTACCTACTCCATAATTAAAAGTAAGAGATGGCCAAACTTCACGAGCTACATCCAATTAAATATTGTTTACCCAATAGCATCATAAAAAAAATGAAAATCGAGGTCGACCCGGAGAACAAACACACTGGTGGGAATTACTGACTTACTATTTACTTGTTAAACAAGATTGCACCAGATTACAATGCTTTAGACTTTAGAGTTTCATCGGAAAACCGAAATGATCCATTCTAGTGAACGGTGCGTTGTGAGAAAGTGCTGACTGTGTTTTATCGTACTTCGTGGTAACGTGGGTGCGTATACTTATTCACTATTTAATAGGGAGACGCAACTTGTAACTGTTGTGGAAATTCTGTTACCCTAATCCGATCACTTTGTATCAAAAAATCTTAAAAAGCATTTTACAGGTTGCGTTTCTATTATTCATGTGCATTGTGTAACCCCTCTGAGAGGAGAAGAATTTGTACCAGGAGAGCATGCTAAGCAGGATTGTTTCCTTGAATAAATGTTAGATATGTGTCTGTGATCCTGATACGATTTGTGTCTATAATAAATTAAAGGGTACCTATTTTAAACCTTCTGTGATCCTGGATCAGGAGCACATATTCAAACAGAAGGCTCATTTAAATCTTGATACCATTTAAATTTCTTGGTAATACTAAACAAGTTTTAGATATAGCTATTCTCCTGCGCTCTTCTGAATACTTGCTTCTGTTGCCCTGATCTTTTGATTCTGATCCCCTGATCCCAATTTCTTCTTTGAATCCGGTTTGCTTTTAATATCCTACTATCTTTCCGACCTTCTTGATTTTTCCCGCATTTCGTTTGGTCATCGTCAGCTCCTTCTGGCCTCCGTCTACTTTTCCCGAGACCTTTCCTCTTTTCTGCTTTTTTGCTTCATTCTTTGTTATATTTTCCCGATTTCCCGATATCACCCTCCGACTCTTCATTTGTTTTTTCTCTGCTTCTCTTTCTATTCTTCTGAATTTATCCTGTCCTCACTGTCCGTTGATCTCTTTTTGCTCTTCTTCCACTTTTTCTTCTCTTACCGCTTCATTAATTGCGTTCCTTTGGTAACTTCCAGCTCTTACTCCTCCATAGCCTTCTCTTGGTTTTATTGCGCTCTTCTCTATCCCCCCGCGCATCCGCGCTCTTTCTCTTCTGCATCAGCATTATCCTGCTTTTGTTCTGTACGCCTTACCTTTGCTTCTGCGCTCTTTCTAAATTTTTGTGACTTTCCGCTGCCGTTCTTTCGCTCTGCATTTCTTTCTTAGTGTCAATTGACCTTCTTTATCCCATGGTCTTGTTCCGCTCTTCTCCTACATTTCTCCTCTTCGAATGTTTTCTCCTGCTCCCAAAGAATGATCGATAGCCCTCCCAGAAAAGGCTTAACACAGTTTAACACAAGGGGCCTGAGGGGTATGGAATGTCTCCAGCACTATTGTAATATTTTTCAGGGGAATACCCAGCCACAGGTATACATTCTAGGAAAGAGGGGGCTTTTGGAACCCTTAATGACAATTTGGGAGGAAGATTCGCCTTTTTTCTGGAATGTATTTACCTCGGGGATCATATTTCAAGGAGGCCCAACAATTCTTTATTATTTTTCTAAAAGTTTTGGGGGACAACACAGCAAAACGGACTTTGGGAGGCATTGAATACCTTTAGGCAAAGAAAGGTCGATAGTCCTCCCTAAAAATGTGTTGAAGGCTTAACAATTCTGGAGGGGAGCATAGCACCGGGCGGTGTGGGAGCCACAGGTATACACATTCCAAGGAAAACGAGCTTTGGGAACAATGACAATTCGGGAGGGAAATTCACAGAATATTTCTTTCCAAGGATGTATTTACCTGGGGGGGGGGGTATTCCATAGGAAAATTTGGAAGACATGGAATACCTTTCAGGACAAGAATGACCGTTAGCCTAGCCGTGAGCCCTCCCAGAAAAATGACCACAAGGGTGCTGAAAGCGTAACAATTTTGGGGGAAGGCTTAACGCGGGAGGGGAGGGGTATGGAATAAACGTCTTGGGGGACAACACAGCAAATGGGAGACATGGAATACTTTACAGAAAAAGAATTACCGTTAACTCTCTCAGAAAAATGTCCACAAGAGTGCTGAAGGCTCAACAACTTGGGGAAAGTCCTAAGACCGGGGGGTGGGGGTGGGAGTAACGGAATAAACGTTCAGGCGGACTATTCCTAAAAAATGATTACAAAAGTGTTGAAGGCTTAAACATTTTTTGGAAAGTATAGCACTGAGGAGTGTGGGTTGTATGGAATCCCCCCCCCCCCTCCTCCCCAGGTATGTACACTCCAGGAAAGAAATATTCCGTGAATTTCCCTCACAAATTGGTATCAGAGTCCCGAAAGCGCTTTCACATACACCTTCAGCTTCTACTGCTGCAGTTTAATCGAATCCATCACGTTCTTCGACTTATTCTTCCCAGTGCTATTGGACTGAGTAGATGACCAATGTATGTTCTTGACCAGGAAGTGACGTCACACCAATCAGAAACGAGATCGTGACGTCACAGCCAATCAAAGACGAGTACGTCCTTCCTTTCAGGTTTGTAAGGCTTTTTCCAACAGGTTGGTGAAGCGGTCCAACATATTTTAGAACCGGTACCAGTCCACATAGCTGTTGAACCGGGTGGAAAAGCTATTGGACCGCTTCACTAACCTGTTGGAAAAAGCCTTACGAACCTGAAAGGGAGGGGCGTAGGCGGACGTACTAGCCTTTGATTGACTGTGACGTCACGACCTCGTTTCTTATTGGTGTGGCGTTACTTCCTGGTCCAGAACATGCATTGGTCATCTACTGGACTGATGTGCTTCTTTGAGTTTCCTTGACTTAGCTGCCTGACTCGGTTAGGCTCCTTTGTCATTTCAAAAATCATTCCCCACCTCATGCTCCTAGGTTACGTAGATTTTATCGCCTCTTTCTCTCCCACATTGCGTTCTACTATTATTCTACTTGGTTTTTTGGTTGCCTTTTAGTAGAGCGAGTCTACTTATTTTCCGTGTTTTTCCTACATTACTCTGACTTGCTCTTGTTGGACTATTTCCTTCTTTATCTAACTATTCTCTTTCTTCCTCTCGTTCTTCTGATAGTATTCCGCTTCTTTTCCTTGGCTTTCTTTCTAATGCTCTTCTTGGTTCCATTCTGCTCTTCTTCTGTTCCAGTTACGTGTTTCTCTTGCTATTATTATTTTGCATTATTTATGATCTTCCTCCCCTTCTGGGTTCATTCCGCACTGACCATGCTTCTCTTCCGCTTACCCTCTACCCTCTTTCTAGTCTAAGTCTAGTTTCATCTGCTCTCCTTCGCTTCTCTCCTATTATCCCTTTGAGCTGCTCTCTTCCCATAATGATTTACTTCAGCATTTATTCTGCCCTTTGGATATTTTCTTGTTTTATTTCTTTTCTTTTCATACTTTTTTTTCTGCATTGGACTATACCCGTTCTGTACGTTACTCCTACACCTGCTCCTGTTATACTCTTGTATAAGTTTTTCTGTTTCTGTTTTTCTGACTTCGGCATCATTCTCCTTCTCCTTTTGGCTGTTTAGCGCATTTGTTTAAAAATTAAACAAATGTGCTATTGTTTGCGTTTTGTCCGTCCGTCCGTCCGGGCCCACGTCTACCGTTTGGAACTACTTCTAGGGGAATAGTCCTAGAGTCCTGGAATTGTTTGCAGTAGGTAGCCTATACCTTGAAGGTGTGCCCGACGGCCATCAAAAATTTCGCTGTCTAATTGCCCCCCCCCCACGAATTATTTTCTGAGATGCTGTTTTTGAAAGTAAAACGTGCATACCTTTTACATACCACAACCAATTTGTCTCAGATTTTGCATACGCATGCCAAGTTAAACTCTACAAAATGGGGGGGAGGGGGGGGGATTAACACATGTTCTACCCTTCATGGTATTCTAATGAAAGGTCTCATCGAAATTGGTTTGCACAAAGTATAACTACTTTCCCGTGCGACTCTTTTTTGAGATTAGTAAGCGACGGGGACCGGGGGGGATTAATGTTATCTCTCATTGTATTCTAATTAGAGGTTTGAACGAAAGGAACCGTTTTCTACCAACTACTGCCCATCTTTTTGTCCCCTTATCAAACGGGGTGGAGAGGGAGGGGGGCGTGGAACTAGTTTTATCCTTCATGGTACTCTAATGAAAGGTCTCAACGAAAGGAATTAATTTCTACCAACCATAGCCCTCCTTCTCGACCTCTTATCGTAATCGGGTATATTTCCTTATACCTCAAGAACGGATTGTCGGAAGAGGGTACTCACATAGGGCGATTGAGACGTCTGCAAGAAATATGTGATGTAAAACAAAAGCGATTTCGGTAAAAAAATGCACTTTATCTGCACAAGGGGTGTGTACAATTTATACTTGTTTTTAGTTTGTTTCCGATCTTTGTTCTCCTGCTCCCTTTCTACTCTTTCTTTTGTTCTCATAACATTTCTGCACTTTTTTAAATTTATGTTACGCATCAGTCACTTCTTGTTCTCCTTATAAATAACCTTCTCTTGCCTTTCCTACCGCTTGCTTTATCCTGTTCTGCTATTTGTTCGTTTTCCTCTCATCTCTGACTTTCCCCTGTTCACTACTTTTATGTACTCTACTCTTGCCATTATTATTTTTTTCGTCTACTTTCCTGCTAATTCTGATTCTGGCCCACTTATGGTTTCCTTCTCCTTCCCTTTTTTTTACCTTTTACATTACTCGTGACCTTCTCATCTATCCTTTATCTTTTTTCTCTTATTCTTTTGGTTTCATTCTGCTCTCTATTCTTGCAATACACTTTTTTTCTATTTTATTCCCCTCTGCAGCCCTGCTTCTGGTCTTTCCTTGTTCTTCTTGTACACCCTGCCGTTTTTCGACTCCTGGTGGAGGCGTGGGGCGCTGATACAATGAAAAAGGAGACTTTGAGTTCTGGAGAGATTAATGAGGAAATATTGCAATGAATCACTCTGTTGGAAGGCTTATCAATTTGATTCGTCATAATTACTCTAGCATTTAATCAAACCACTTATAGTCGTTTTATCTCTATATCGTGCAGTTCCTTTCAGACTCAGAAATGTCCGTGATTTCGAGCTGCTGGTGCACGGATATCACCGTGATATTGGCGACTTGTGTGTTGAGCGTGATCGTCTTCTTTAAATGGAGGTACAGGTACTGGGAGGTCAGAGGGGTGCCCTACGTGAAACCATCGATTCCGTTCGGTTCCATGTTGAATCCGTTCTGGCCGACGCACTCCTTCGGTGAGCTAATGCGGCTTCAGTACGAGGAATCAAAACGGATGGGACGCGACTACGTGGGTCTCTACACGCTCTGGATCCCGGCTTTCATGCCGATCACCATGGATTTGATCAAGGACGTCATGGCCAAGGATTTCAATTACTTCGTCGATCGTGGTTTCTACTTCAACGAGAAGGACGACCCTCTGAGCGCCCACCTGTTCTTTTTGGAGGGAGCGAAGTGGCGGAAGCTGAGGGCGAAACTCACGCCAACTTTCACCTCGGGCAAGATGAAGATGATGTTTCGCATCGTTTTAACCTGCGGCAAGCAGTTGACGGAGGCCATGGAACAGAATCACAACCGACACGTGCCTGTGGATATCAAGGATCTGCTGAGCCGTTTTGGTACCAACGTGATTGGATCATGCGCGTTTGGTATCGACTGCAATGGTTTCGAGGACCCAAACTCCGACTTTCGTCGGTTCGCAAAAAGAGCCTTCGTACGGACAAAGTGGGAGAATCTGACGGCGTTCTTCTCCTTTGCCAACCCAAACCTCGCGCGCAAACTTGGAGTGTGTTTTACACCTCAAACCGTCTCAACGTTCTTCTCGAACCTCATGAAACAAGTAGTAGAATACAGAGAAAGTAACAAGACAAATCGTGACGACTTCTTGCAAATTCTCTTAGACCTGAAGAACAACAGTGACGACCCCCTGACGCTGGAAGAGTTAACCGCGCAGGCTTTCCTTTTCTTCATCGCAGGACTAGAAACCTCCTCCACGACTATGACCTTCTGCCTGTACGAGTTGGCCAACGACCAAGACATTCAAGACAAGGTGCGGGAAGAAATTCGTTCAGTTATGGCGTCGCACAAGGGCGAAATTAGCTACGAGGCGATTAGGGAGATGAAGTATATGAAGCAAGTGATCGATGGTGAGTCCCTCAACTGGCATGTTGCCTATTAACTGTAAACTTTCAGAGACCTTACGCAAGTATCCCCCTCTACCGATGCTGAACCGAAAATGCGTAATGGACTACAAAGTCCCCGGAACCGATTTTCTCATTGAAAAGGGCACAAGCGTAGTCATACCCCTCTACGGTCTTCACCACGACCCCGAGTATTTCCCGGACCCGGAGCGTTTCGATCCGGAAAGGTTTAATGAGGAGAATAAGAAGAAGATGGTACCCTACAGTTACATGCCATTCGGCGAAGGTCCCCGACTTTGCATCGGTAACACGCTACTCGCGGCGAGAATCAGAACTAAACGTCATGTTTTTAGGGTTACGCTTCGGGCTCATGCAGACCGGGATTGGTCTAGCGCTGTTGTTGGACAAGTTTCGATTTTCGGTTAACGAAATGACGCGGGTACCTTTCGCAATGGATCCCAGCAACTTTGTTTTATCGGCGATTGGGGACATTTGGTTGAATGTTGATAAGGTGTGACAATAAATTTCGATCCTTCAGGCATTTACTTTAAGCCCTCGGTTTTCTGCTACTTCAGAGCCTTCTAGGTTGATGAACTCTGAACTTAGCAGCATTTTAATACATTATCAACAAATACGCACCTTGACATAAGGAAAGCTGAAGTCGTATAAAGCCAGTATAGAAATCTGTTGACCTGGACAGTAAGGCAACTGCAACGAAAGGTGGTTGGGAGGACGGGGGAAATTTTCGAACGAAAATCGAACGAAATAGGAAGTTATAGATTAATCGTCGATAAAAAATAACCAGCTTTCCCAATTAATTAGCCAGTGCCGTATCCCGTAACCACAGCCTTAAAAACGATAGAGCTAGCAAATTTCTTGAGAAACTTTTAACTTAAAAAAACAATAGATCAACAAAATTTTGGGGAAACCTGCCCTATAATGAAACCACTCTCTATAAAGTACAATATTCGACCCCCCAAAACCAGAGAACCGCAAAGAAATTCAACTTTAAACCCTTAATTTGAGAAAACCGCCATTGAAATTGTTGCAACAAGGACCATTGGACCTTGGACTGGTTGGAGAGGACTGTCTCTTTTCATAGGTCCCGGGATGGCGCATCTCTGAAAGTTCAGAGGCCCGTCCCTAGGGTAACCTTGGTGATGGCTATGTTATACGGGCTCCCGGATAACACGGCCACCATCTTGAAGTGCCTCCAGAGGCAAAATCCTGGTTTCAGGACGAGCAAATGAAGGACGTTCTTCCGCAGGGAGGAGCCTGGTAGGGCCCTCCTCGTAAATGATGTCGATCATGCAGAACTTTTAGGCACACGCGGGGGTCTCGCGCGTCACTCTTGCGACGAAATCGCCAGGTAAGAGAGAGGGCTCCACCGAAGCAGCGTTGCGACGGAAAGGGCTCAATCCCGCGTTATCGACCTCGAAGAGGCGTCGGGATTACTGCACTTTAACTCGTGTGGCGGTTATTGGGGTCAGAACGATCGGCATCGCTAGGGGAGGAGGAAAGTGACGGACAAGGTCGTAGGTCGTATGGGCCCGAGTCTACCCTACAATTCCTCCCTTCGTTATCAGGACCAAGATTAAAGACTGGGTGAACAGTCAATTTCAGACCTAGTGCCAACATATAACCGGACTTAAACAGTTCAGGGCCTTTTATCAAAGCCCCTTAGCAAATATGGGTCTCCTAAGCTTCTTAAACTGAATAGTAGCCTACGGTGCCCTTACAGGAACCATCACCTCTAAAACATTGGGTTTGTAGGAGAGCAGACGTGCTGTTGTTGTATTGTGCATCCAGATCCTTTTTTCCAACCCATTTTCTATCTCTTGTCCTACTCCCATCCTCCTTTTGACTTCAGCTAATATTTTCCTCTTTGCTCTTCCCACATTTCTTTTGCCTTCATCCTTGTTGTCAAGCATCCTTCAACCCATTAGTTTTCTCTATCGCCCCATTCCTAGAATTTTAGCGCCTTCTCTCCAATTCACACCTGTCTTATCGCCACAACCCGCGTATGCCAGGGACCGTAGACTTCTTCTTCCCCTTTGGATCTCGATATAGCTCCTTGATTCTGTTTTTTAACTTTTTCTCAATTTTCTCATCTTCAAAACATTTCTTTATTTCCACTCTGTCACGCGTTAGATACACTGCCTTTTTTTGAGCCCCGAAAAAAAAAATTGTCTCAGATCGACCCGGAAAAAAATGTTCTTATAGAATGTGGCCTGTAGAATCCATAAATAATTTCAAACAGTTCCAAGATTGGGCTACTAGTTCAAAAGTTACAGCCCTTTGAATTTTTTTTCGAAATTGGTTTTCTAGTCTATAACTTTTGATTGAGAAGTCTGATCGAAAAAGTACGAATTGATTTGGATGATACGCACCAAAATTAATAAGAAAAGGTGTTTTCCCGAGAAATTTTGGTGTAGTCGATTTTTGGTAAAGAAGGAAGGTTATACATTGCCTTTTTTTGAGCCCCGAAAAAAAAATGTCTCAGATCGACCCGGAAAAAAAATTTCTTATAGAATGTGGCCTGTATAATCCATAATTTCAAACAGCTCCAAGATTGGACTACTAGTTCAAAAGTTACAGCCCTTTGAATTTTTTTTCGAAATTGGTTTCTAGTCTATAACTTTTGATTGAGAAGTGTGATCGAAAAAGTACGAATTGATTTGGATTCTACGCACCCAAATTAATAAGAAAAAGTGTTTTCCCGAGAAATTTTGGTGTAGTCGATTTTTGGTAAAAAAGGAAGGTTATACACTGCCTTTTTTTTGAGCCCCGAAAAAAAAATTGTCTCAGATCGACCCGGAAAAAAAATTTTCTTATAGAATGTGGCCTGTAGAATCCATAATTTCAAACAATTCCAAGATTGGACTACTAGTTCAAAAGTTACAGCCCTTTGAATTTTCTTTCGAAATTGGTTTCTAGTCCATAACTTTTGATTGAGAAGTCTGATCGAAAAAGTACGAATTGTTTTGGATTCTATGCACCAAAATTAATAAGAAAAAGTGTTTTCCCGAGAAATTTTGGTGCAGTCGATTTTTGGTAAAAAAGGAAGGTTATACACTGCCTTTTTTTGAGGCCCGAAAAAAAAATGGTCTCAGATCGACCCGGAAAAAAAATTTTCTTATAGAATGTGGCCTGTAGAATCCATAATTTCAAACAGTTCCAAGATTGGGCAACTAGTTCAAAAGTTACAGCCCTTTGAATTTTTTTTCGAAATTGGTTTCTAGTCTATAACTTTTGATTGAGAAGTCTGATCGAAAAAGTACGAATTGATTTGGATTCTACGCAACCAAATTAATAAGAAAAAGTGTTTTCCCGAGAAATTTTGGTGTAGTCGATTTTTGGTAAAAAAGGAAGGTTATACACTGCCTTTTTTTGAGCCCCTAAAAAAAAATGTCTCAGATCGACCCGGAAAAAAATTTTCTTATAGAATGTGGCCTGTAGAATCCATAATTTCAAACAGTTCCAAGATTGGGCTACTAGTTCAAAAGTACAGCCCTTTGAATTTTCTTTCGAAATTGGTTTCTAGTCTATAACTTTTGATTGAGAAGTCTAATCGAAAAAGTACGAATTGTTTTGGATTCTACGCACCAAAATTAATAAGGAAAAGTGTTTTCCCGAGAAATTTTGGTGTAGTCGATTTTTGGTAAAAAAGGAAGGTTATACACTGCCTTTTTTTGAGCCCCGAAAAAAAAAATTGTCTCAGATCGACCCGGAAAAAAAATTTTCTTATAGAATGTGGCCTGTAGAATCCATAATTTCAAACAGTTCCAAGATTGGGCTACTACTTCAAAAGTTACAG
>NW_022170250.1:20296136-20302886 GCF_008802855.1 Photinus pyralis
CCCGGAAAAAAAATTTTCTTATAGAATGTGGCCTGTAGAATCCATAATTTCAAACAGATCCAAGATTGGGCTACTAGTTCAAAAGTTACAGCCCTTTGAATTTTCTTTCGAAATTGGTTTCTAGTCTATAACTTTTTTTTTAGAAGTCTGATCGAAAAAGTACGAATTGTTTTGGATTCTACGCACCAAAATTAATAAGAAAAAGTGTTTTCCCGAGAAATTTTGGTGCAGTCGATTTTTGGTAAAAAAGGAAGGTTATACACTACCTTTTTTTGAGCCCCGAAAAAAAAATTGTCTCAGATCGACCCGGAAAAAAAATTTTCTTATAGAATGTGGCCTGTAGAATCCATAATTTCAAACAGTTCCAAGGTTGGGCTACTAGTTCAAAAGTTACAGCCCTTTGAATTTTTTTTCGAAATTGGTTTCTAGTCTATAACTTTTGATTGAGAAGTCTGATCGAAAAAGTACGAATTGATTTGGATTCTACGCGCCCAAATTAATAAGAAAAAGTGTTTTCCCGAGAAATTTTGGTGCAGTCGATTTTTGGTAAAAAAGGAAGGTTATACACTGCCTTTTTTTGAGCTCCGAAAAAAAAATTGTCTCAGATCGACCCGGAAAAAAATTTTCTTATAGAATGTGGCCTGTAGAATCCATAATTTCAAACAGTTCCAAGATTCGGCTACTAGTTCAAAAGTTACAGCCCTTTGAATTTTTTTTCGAAATTGGTTTCTAGTCTATAACTTTTGATTGAAAAGTCTGATCGAAAAAGTACGAATTGTTTTGGATTCTACGCACCAAAATTAATAAGAAAAAGTGTTTTCCCGAGAAATTTTGGTGCAGTCGATTTTTGGTAAAAAAGGAAGGTTATACACTGTCTTTTTTTGAGCTCCGAAAAGAAAATTGTCTCAGATCGACCCGGAAAAAAATTTTCTTATAGAATGTGGCCTGTAGAATCCATAATTTCAAACAGTTCCAAGATTGGGCTACTGGTTCAAAAGTTACAGCCCTTTGAATTTTCTTTCGAAATTGGTTTCTAGTCTATAACTTTTGATTGAGAAGTCTGATCGAAAAAGTACGAATTCTTTTGGATTCTACGCGCCAAAATTAATAAGAAAAAGTGTTTTTCCGAGAAACTTTGGTGCAGTAGATTTTTGGTAAAAAATGAAGGTTATAACACTGCCTTTTTTTGAGCCCCGAAATGAAAATTGTCTCAGATCGACCCGGAAAAAAATTTTCTTATAGAATGTGGCCTGTAGAATCCATAATTTCAAACAGTTCCAAGATTGGGCTACTAGTTCAAAAGTTACAGCCCTTTGAATTTTCTTTCGAAATTGGTTTCTAGTCTATAACTTTTGATTGAGAAGAGAAGTCTGATCGAAAAAAGTACGAATTGATTTGGATTCTACGCACCCAAATTAATAAGAAAAAGTGTTTTCCCGAGAAATTTTGGTGTAGTCGATTTTTGGTACAAAAGGAAGGTTATACACTGCCTTTTTTTGAGCCCCGAAAAAAAATTGTCTCAGATCGACCCGGAAAAATTTTTTTCTTATAGAATGTGGCCTGTAGAATCCATAATTTCAAACAGTTCCAAGATTGGGCTACTATTTCAAAAGTTACAGCCCTTTTGAATTTTTTTTCGAAATTGGTTTCTAGTCTATAACTTTTGATTGAGAAGTCTGATCGAAAAAGTACGAATTGTTTTGGATTCTACGCACCAAAATTAATAAGAAAAAGTGTTTTCCCGAGAAATTTTGGTGCAGTCGATTTTTGGTAAAAAAGGAAGGTTATACACTGCCTTTTTTGAGCCGCGAATAAAAAATTGTCTCAGATTGACGCGGAAAAAAAATTTTCTTATAGAATGTGGCCTGTAGAATCCATAATTTCAAACAGTTCCAAGATTGGGCTACTAGTTCAAAAGTTACAGCCCTTTGAATTTTTTGTCGAAATTGGTTTTTTGCCCATAAAATATACCTATTATTCAAAGTTGTCGTTGACTAATTAAAGCAAAAGCAATAAAGGGGCCTGTCAGCAGTAAGAAATAAAATACCGTTCTAATCTAATCTTTTTCGCCTGTACAATAATAAATAGATAAATGACTACCAGCATCAGCAACCTGCAACCCAATTTCTATTTCTTACCCCCCCCCCCCTTCTAGTACGTCTGGGTGACGTATGTGCCACGAACTTGTTTACTCCCCCCCCCCAGAATAAAATTTCTACGTACGCCACTGGATAGCCCGTTTTCTCTAGATGAACAGCTCGGTCGGATCACCGGGGCTCTGTTTTGTCTCAAATAGCTTGCCAAGTAGCTGGTGGGGTTGTTTCTGCGGCCCAAAGGTCTTCATCAGAAGGGTGGTGCCATTGTCCCACGATATAACGCTGCGCCTTACCCCTTGCCACCAGGTCGCCGCGTTCCTCTCTGATAATATCGACATGCCTCTTAAGGCATTCTCTTCGGAAATCCCAGTGCAGGCCTTGTACATGGTGATGTCCCTACAAAAGCTTGTTCATCGCCTTGGTGATCGGGGTGTGTTCGCAGACAGCATGTCAGCGGTCATGATGAGTGGGGTGGCATTTGCTCCCTCCATCTTCCTGGTGGCGCTTCTGCGTGATGTTTGTCTTCTTGCACCACTAGTTGCGCCAGTTGTTAATAATAATAATAATATATTTACGGAATTCACCTGTTACATTAAATACCACAAAATAAACATGTTCTTAGCTAATTTAACATAAATTGATTTTCAACCTAATAAACCTTCGCTAAAAGAAATAGAAAACTAGAAATCACACAAAAGAATTAAAATAAAAAATTAGTTGGGGAGCTTTGTGATGGATCCTACCTGAAAATTCCTTCCGTTCTTGATATCTTCACCTATATTCCTTTTAGCGCGCCTTTCTTCTTTCTTCACATTTTTTAGAACCTTTCGCAAATCCCAGAAAAATATCCTCGATCTTGAAGAATCTTAATTTTCGCTTTCATCAAGCGTAATTGGGGTAAATTAGTAATCCCACTGACACAATTGTAACTACCCGCACTTTGAACAACATAACTTTAATCGTCGCATGTTAATTAATTACCAGAATGCTAGGAATGAAGAGACGACTAGTAATTAATTAAATTCCATCGGCTGATTTAAACAGGTAATTAAAATTTAAGAATGTATAAGGACAGAAGGGTACCTATCTATAAAAAAGTAACGATCAAATAAATATTACTAAAAATTCTTCAAATTTAAAATATCGATGCTGATGCCAGCATATTGGATACAGAGGGATGGTTGTAAATAGCAATAACTGTCTCCTCCCCTTCGCTCTTCGGTAATAACAGCCGTCTGAATCGTTCTAGTAACAATAAGAATTCAGAAACCGAACACACATATTATATATTTATGATTATTTTTTGAAATTTACCTATCTACCTGCTTATAGTGCCGTTCTCTTTGTTTATGCCGTATTATGTTTCCTACACTGTTCGCCGAGACGCCGATTTCCCGACAATTTCAAAGCCGAATTGAAAAACCACCCCAATCGGCGATCTTTACTAATTTGTAATAATCGCGATCCATTCCACATTGCAATTACCATTCGCCGCACCTGCTAAAGAAGTACGCGAAATTCCCTATAATTTTACAGTGTACGTTATAATGATATGATAATGAACAAAGCAATGGATATTAATTCAAGAATTATAGCGTTTTATGGATATAATGTCCGTTTTTATAGTTCTTTATGCGTTACAGATGATTGGTTAGTATTACACGATTTTTCGCCCGAAAATCGTCCTTATTTCGCGTAAGGGTAAAGCCTCGGCGCTTTAGTCGAGTTAAACATAATTAAATTGGTTATTTGTGCTCGGATAATTTGCATTTTATAACGTCGAATTCCGTATTGAGGTTACGCTACTCGATTCCCTTTTTTTCATTTTAACGTTTTATTTATGTCATCTATAATTGGCGAAGTTCGGCGGAAAAAAATCGCGCTACCTTCGTTTTGCGTCGTGCTGCCAAAAACCTGGACAATAATCTGAGGCGCGCTGTTGGTGATTAGTAAACGTCAAGTTTTAAATAATGTTGAAGGAGTCCGTGCCACTTTTAAGACAAGAATATCGATTCAATACTCCCACATTTTGCTTTGATTATTTTACTGGAGTTGGCACGCGTCATTAAGACATGATTTTAATACGTTGTGTTACGGTCAATCGTCTAATACCAACTTTATTAATGAATTTAATTTAAATTTTATAACTGGACAAAACATACTAAATCAAGTTTTAAATAATGTTGAAGAAGTCTGTGCCACTTTTAAGAGAAGAATATCGATTTAATACTCCCACATTTTGCTTTGATTATTTCACTGGAGTTGGCACGCGTCATTAAGACATGATTTTAATACGTTGTGTTACGGTCAATCGTCTAATACCAACTTTATTAATGAATTTAATTTAAATTTTATAACTGGACAAAACATACTAAATCAAGTTTTAAATAATGTTGAAGAAGTCTGTGCCACTTTTAAGAGAAGAATATCGATTTAATACTCCCACATTTTGCTTTGATTATTTCACTGGAGTTGGCACGCGTCATTACTACATGATTTTAATACGTTGTGTTACGGTCAATCGTCTCATACCAACTTTACTAATGAATTTTATTTAAATTTTATAACTGGACAAAACATACAATTCTAAATCGAACAAAAAGAAAGTTTTTAAAAATATTATTTGGGTTTTTTCAAAAATTTTGATCGCCAATCTGGTATTTTTTGTATTATTTGTTGTTTTTTACCCTCTCATTGTTGTGATCTCTTTTATTCCCGTTTTTTTCTTTATTTTCTGCCCGCTTCACCTTCTATTCTATCGTTTTTTCTTTTCAAAGTATTTCTGTTCTTATCTTTCAATTTTTTCTGGTTCCCCTCTCTACCTTCATCACAAATTCTCGCTCCGTTAATTCCTACAACATTTCGCCTTTTCGTTAATGAGTTCTTCTTCCGTCGCTCTCCCTTTTTTCAGTTCAGATACCAAAGTTCTGAAATTAGAGATCAGGAATAGAGCATGGCTTGGATCATAAATCAGATATTAAAGTTCAGAGTTCAGTGGATCTCAATTTATCTCATGAAGAAAGACAAATTTCAGAATGGCGCACTAGATCACAGAGAGGTGCTAGGGGTGCCAGATCCTTTAACTCTTTCAGATACCTTACCTCCTTCAACTTCTTCAGATCCCTCAGATTCCTCGGCTTTTTGCAATTTTTGAAACGTTCTTGCCCTGCAGTTTTGTATGACCTTTTAGATTCTTGGCTTCTTTAAATACGCCACTTCACACCTGCTTGCGTTTCTGTGATCCTAATGCGACGATTTCTAAATGAGAAACTACAAATAGGAAAACATGGTGTCAATCAAAATACTTTACAATGAACTATTTCCCACTTCTCACCATTCTGTTCTCCTATGCTGTGAGTTAACAATTTTTAAAGGGGAAGCTATTGTCAGGAGAACATAATGCGAGCTTTAAAAATTAAACGTTTTCCATTTCACACTTTCCTGTTCTCCTGTGCTCATGGTTTAAAAATTTTTAAAGGAGAAACTATTATCAGAAAGACATAAGAGGACCTTCAAAAATTAAATAATTTCCATTTCCCACCTTCCTGCAATTCTGCGATCCTGATGCGACGATTTGTAAAAGAGAAATTACAGTTGACATGAAATATTTACTCCGTCATACCCCCTGTGCTTATGCTTCTACAATGTTTAAACGAAAGACTGTGGGTGGTTTCAAAGTGTTGTTCATTTCACATCTTCCCGCGTTTCTGTGATCCTGATGCATATTTTCGAAAGCCGCATTACATTATCTCTCTTCTTTTCTGGCACGAGAGCTTCCGGTGCCTTACAACGCTTCTCGACTCTACAAATATACGGTGTCGTATGACCTTATGGGCTATACCAGGGTTTTTGTCCCGACGAAGGTTTCCCTGACATCGCCTGGTTGTATGTGTGTGTGAGCAATGAAAAACAATTGAATTTTTTTAAATAGCAATGAACCCTTTCATTAGGGTCATTTGATAGTTTTTTTTCTCTTGACGTAACACGTTAGTACCCTTATACAAGATAATTTTTCAAAAAAATTTATTATAATTACATCACTAGCATTAATCTAGATATCCTGCATCAAAATAAAACAAATGAACGTGTACGTTTCTTATTAAACCCTGAAGACAAAATTAAATTAGCAATAAAATGGTTTTCATCGCAATAACTGTTTAAAATTTGTATTATTAACGGCAAGCCAGTGAACTAACCTATCACTGAAAGCTTGAAATGAATGTCTAGTATTCTGGGAGGAATCGCTGCAGCGATTATTGCTAATTTCGTGTTACTTACACGTTTTCATTTGTTTTATTTTGATGTAGGATATCTAGATTAACGTTATTGATGCAATTATAATAAATTTTTTTGAAAAATTCTTGTATAACGGTACTAACATGTTACGTGGTCGAAAAGAGACAAAAATCTATCAAATGAGGATAATGAAAAGGTGCACTACCATTTAAAAAAATTAAATTGTTTTTCGTTACTCATTTTCTGAAACTGAATGCTGCCTTATTATGGGAAATAAAAGGGTCCGTTAACTTGGCCACCCCACTGAGAGATTTGATAGTCGTATTATTTTGAAATGAATGCGCTCGGTATGCGCTCATATGCGCCACCGATAATAACTCTTGCACCATTATCGTTTTTTAGAAATCCGAAAAAACAT
>NW_022170250.1:20302986-20311868 GCF_008802855.1 Photinus pyralis
TGAACCATAAATATTGTTGGAAGTTCGAAAGATTCTGGAATAAACCTCGAAAAATGCGAACAAAAAATCAAACCGTGTGCGAACTATGCTCGAAAAAGACGTGAGCAGGGAAGAGGTAGGGAAGACTCGAAGGAAGAACTCACAAAAGGCCCAGAATAAGGCCTGAGAAAGCAGACTCAAATGAAGCGTAAAGTTGGGTCGTAGTATGCGTGAAAAAAAATCGAAAGTTATGCAAGAACGTGTATAAATCTAGAAAGAGGAGCGAAGAAGTAGGAGGTGAAAGGAAGGTAGGAGAAAACATGAAGTATCGGAACAAACGTGAAGAAATCTCGAAGAAAGCGTGAAGAAATCTCAGAAAAGCAGCGAAGAACGCTTGAAGGAGAGGTGAAGAAAACTTGGAAAGGAAAGGAAACGCGAAGTATCCAAGAAGTAGTGAAGACTCCAAAGTCCAAGGAGACGAAAGAAGGATAGAAAGAAAGCCCAAAAAAAACTCCAAGAAGGCGTGATTAAATCTCGGAGGAAGCGCAAAGAAATATCGAAGGAGTAACCTCAAAGGAATCGTGAAGAGAGCTTGAAGGTCAGGCGGACAAGGCTCTAAGTTCCGTGAAATATGCTGGAAAGAGGAGAAAAGAAATATTGAAGGAGGCCTGATGAAATTTTGTGGAAGACGTAGAGAAGACCAAGGAATAGCGAAGAAGGTTACAAGAAGGCGTTAAAAGGTCTTGGTTGTAGATTGACAAAAAAATGGAAAAGGGTTGAAAGAGTTGTAAGGGATCTAGAACTAGCTGAAACAAAGAGGTCTAGAAAGCGCTCAAAGAGGACGTAAAGGAATATTGAAGGAGGGGTAAAAAAAATCCCATGAAAGT
The DNA here is from genome assembly GCF_008802855.1 of Photinus pyralis. Taxonomy (NCBI): domain Eukaryota; kingdom Metazoa; phylum Arthropoda; class Insecta; order Coleoptera; family Lampyridae; genus Photinus; species Photinus pyralis. The sequence continues at coordinate 20,303,853 of NW_022170250.1, forward strand.
CGTAAAAAAACACCCGAAGGAGACGTGAAGACGATTCTAAGTAAGCGTAATGAATACTAAAGAGAGAAAGAGAGTTCGAAGGAGGCGTGAAGAAATCTCGAGGAAGGTCTAAAGAATCCTTGCAAGGAAGAATCGAAGGATGCGTACAGAAGTAAGTGTGAAATCTTGAAGAGATTCTGAAAAAACAGGAAAAATTGCGAAGGGGACTCGAAGAGATGGTAAACCAGCTCCAAGAAATGCTCGAAGGGCAATGGAAAAAAAGTAAAATGATGCGTGGGCAAAGGCCTGAGGAAGAAGTGAAGCAAACTCGATAAAATCGTAGGGGAGCGAAAAAAATAAGGAACGCGGTGCAGAAAAAAAGTGGAAGGAATAAGGGATGTAGACGGCGTGAAGAGGACGTGAAGAAGGCACAAGGAAACTGTGAAGAAAGACCGAAGGAGATGTGAATGAGGTTCTAAAAAGAGTCTTGAGATCTCAAAGGAGCGAATGAATCTTAAAGAAAATGCACGAACGAGGTTTAAAGGATACCTGACAGCTCGGAGGAGACCTAGAGAGGCTCCAAAGAGGCGTGAAGGTTGGAGGTGGATTCAAAGAGCCGTGAAGCCGCGAAGGAGATCCGAAAAAAGAGCAAATAAAAAGCGAGAAAAACGTTATAAGAGCAGGGAAGCAGGAAGAAGGATAGTAGGGAGGAGTGAAAGATTTTCGAAAAAACTATGCTGACGGCTCGTAACGTAGCGGAGGAGGCTCAAAAAGAAGACATTTTGAAGGGGACATGAAAAACTCAAACGAAGAAAAGGGGATGTTTCTAAAGCCTTGAAATGGGACTGAGGAAGCGTGATGAAGTATCAAAGAAAGAAACTCGAAGAGATCTCGAAGGAAGCGTAAAACAGCTGAAAAAGGACGTGAAGAGGCGAAGAAGAAATGAAGTAATTTCGAAGGAAGGTTGAAAAAATCTCATGTGAAGCACGAATACGTATCGGAACAGGCGTGAAGAAATCTCGAAGAAAGCGTGAAGAAATCTCAGAAAAGCAGCGAAGAACGCTTGAAGAAGAGGTGAAGAAAACTTGGAAAGGAAAGGAAGCGCCAAGTATCAAAGCCCAAAAAAAACTCCAAGAAGGCGTGATTAAATCTCGGAGGAAACGCGAAGAAATATCAAAGGAGACGCGAAGTAACCTCAAATGAATCGTGAAGAGAGCTTGAAGGTCATGCGAACAAGGTTCCAAGGAGGAATGAAGAAGGATCGAACGAAGTCTTGAAGAATTCAGCACGAAAGAGCTGTAAAAAAAGTTCTGAGCCCGTAAGCGTGGTGAATACTCGAAAGAGGCGTGGGAAATGCTCGAATACGTAGAAAAGAAATTGTTAACTAATAAAGCTACAAGAAGGCGTTAAAAGATCTTGGTGGTGGATTGAAGAAAAAGTGAAAAAGGATTGGAAGAGTCCTAAGGGATCTAGAACTAGCTGAAACGGAGAGAACCCGAAAGCGCTCAAAGAATACGTAAAGGAACATTGAAAGAGGGGTAAAAAAATATCGTGAAAGTCGTAAAAAACACCCCGAAGGAGACATGAAGAAGTTTCCAAGTAATCGTAATGAATACTAAAAAGAGAAAGAAGGTTCGAAGAAGGCGTGAAGAAATCTCGAGAAAGGTCTAAAGAAATCTTGCAAGGAAGAATCGAAGGATGCGCAAAGAAGTATCGATCGAAGTAGGCGTGAAATCTTGAAGAAATTGTGAAAAAAAACAGGAAAAATTGCAAAGGAGGCTCGAAGAGAGGCGAAACGAGCTCCAAGAAATGCTCGAAAGGAGATGGAAAAAGACGTAAAACTGGAAGCGTGGGAAGCGGTGCAGAAAAATTAAGTGGAGGGAATAAAGGATGTAAACGGCGTGAAGAGGGCGTGTCGGAAAAGGCGCGAAAGAGAGAAAGAAGGCACAAGAAAACTGTAAAGAAACACGCGAGGAGGTATACGATAAGGCGTGAAGAAATATTAATGAGGAAGAAACTTTGAGCAATGTCTGAAGAAAGACCGAAGGAGATGTGAATGAGGTTCTAAAAAGAGTCTGAGATCTCAAAGGGGCGAAGAAAGCACGAAGAAGGTTTGAAGAATACCTGACAGCTCGGAGGAGGCCTATAGAGACGTGAAGGTTGGAGGTGGATTGAAAGAGTCGTGAAGCCGCGAAGGAGACGAAGAAAAGGTAAAGAAGAAGCAAGAAAAGCAGTTATGAGGGCTCGCAGGGGGCAGGAGATCTAAATGAATCTAAAAAAAAAAGAAGTAGGCAGCGTGAAACGATCTTGAAAAAAGAGTGAAGAAATGTTTTAAAATCGCAAAAGAAACTAGAAGATGTGATGAAGGCTCCAAGGAGGCGTTTAGAGGGCTAAAAGAAAACGTGAAAAAATCTATGAGGATGGTATAAACCTTTAGGGAAACGAGAAGAAGGATACTAGGGAGGAGTGAAGAAAAGTAAGAGTGAAGGATTTCCGAAGAAACTTTGGAGATACCTCGTAAAAGGCGTGAAGGAGGCTCATAGGAGCTTAAAGAAATTTTGAGGACGGCGTGAAGAACTTAAGAAGGTGAGGAGAAGCCTTTGGCGAGGCGTTTCCATTGAAGATCCAAGGAAAAATCGAAGAAATGGAAGGAAATATGAATAAACTTCGAAGGGGGCCAAGCGGTGCACCGAAAGTACTGCGAACAAAAGCGTGAAGGACCCGTGAAGAACTAAGGCAACTTAATAACACCTAAAGGAATCTAGAACATGGGGCGTGAAGAAAAGGGGGGTTGAAGAAGAAAAACTTAAAAAAAACGAAGGAAGGGTGATGAAGTGGCGTGCAGAAGGTTCGAAGGAAGCGTGAGAAAGGATCACAATAAAAGATAGAAAAGGGCATGAAGAGGTCTCCAAGGAGAGGTAAAGAAATCTCGATGGAGGTCTGAAGAAATAGAGGTTTTGGAGCGAGGAATCGAGAGATGGGCGAAGAAGTCTCGAAGTAGGCATGAGAAAAAATACAAAAAAAAAGGCGAAGAAGGCTATGAAGAAAGACGTAAACACGCTTGAAGAACGCTGGGATGGAGAAATAAGAAAGAAGCGTAGGGCCGTAGGCCGAAGAAGAAATGAAGCAAACCCAATGAAGTCGTAAAGGCTGATTCAGAGGAGTTGTAAAGACAGTTCCAAAGAAGCGCGAAGAAGTGCAAGAGGTGTGGAGCGAAGAAGTGTAAAAAGATTCGAAGAAATCGTTTAATCCGTAGAGGCGTGAAGCACGCTCAAAATATGGAGGAACAAGGATAAGTAAAAAAAAGCTATCCCTAAAGAGGCGTGAAGAATTCTCGAATGAGGCGTGAAGAATGCTAGAAAGAAGAAGGCCTGAGAGAGGTGGGAATAAATGTAAAATAAGGAGTAAGGAATTCTTGGCATGGAAAGAATGAATAAGGGTTGTAGAAGGTGAGAAGGAGACACAAAAAAATGTCGAAAAATGCGTGAAGCGACTTGAAGGAAGGGTGAAAAGAGAATATATCTCGAAGGAGGCGTGAGTGAATCCCAAGGAAAAGGAAAAGAAAAGGTATAGACAAGGAAAGGTGAAGGAAAAATCTAGAAGGATGCATGAAGAAAGCTAAAGAAATCGTGAAGGAATAACTAAGGAGCCATAGGAAAAGAGGAGTGTAAGAGGCGTGAGGCGAGTTTTGAAGAAGACGCGAAGAAACCTCTAAGGAAAGTTCCAGGTAGGCACGATTGAGACTTGAAGAAGGCGTGAACTTATCTCGAAAAAGCCTTGAGGGGTGTCATGCTCAAAGGGTGCGAGTAGAGTTCTCAAAATAGGCTTGCAGAAATCCTGAAGAGAAGTCAGAAAAGGGCAATTTCGAAATAAGAGTGAAGAAGGATGGATGGGTGCGTGAAGAGGGCTTGAAAGAGGCTCGAATAAGATGCGAAGGAACGGAAATTCAGTTCAACTAATCACCGCCGATACATAATTTGTAAAATGGTTGATTCGTGGCAATACATCATCCGGCTCAGTCTGAATGCCATTTGTCATTCGTAAATGTAATGTGTATCAAACAAAAGACACTCCCTTGTACGGCTCGGATTATATCATATCTCCAAGGAGTTCCTTTGCAGCTCAGTGTAGAGCTTAGAAAGCGACGTAAAGCGTCATTCATCAATACAAAAAAGTTTTGCTTCGTATTAATATGACTTTACTGAAGTCGGCACGATCTTAATCCCAACTCCAATTTGTACGTGCCCTTTCTCATTAAAAGTAGGTTAGGATGAGCGAACCAGAGCTCACGATTTACGTCGTAACATAAAACATCGCCCTCCCGTACGAGTTAGTACAGTTTTCCGCATCCCATCGTTCACGTCGCGTACATTTTGGAAATTCAAGTGCGATTTATTGCGGCGAACCCTTCGACAGATTATTCCAGTTAGTGAGATTGGCCACGAGCGTGGCTTCGCGCATTTGATCGCCGCTAATGAGACGTAAGCGCCGTCGATCAAATAATCCGTAATAATGACGTTATAACGAAAGTTTTCCCATTTCACCCGCGATCGATTCGCATATGCGATTGGGGTCGCGTAAAATTTAAATGGGCCGGCTTGCATAAATTTTAAAATCGGAACGTCACGCAATTTTTAGATCAACAAGGAGCGGGGGAGGGGGAAGGTTTTTACTTGTCCTATTTTATGTTCTTCGGAAGCAGCTGCGAGACGAGCACGGAGCAACTGAGTTTAATAGTGTTGTCACGTACCAACATCGTATTAGGTGTTGGTAGAATAAGGAAGGAGCAGAAATTGCGATCGTTACACGTTATTTTTGGTGGCATCTCTTGTTCTCTCTATCTTTTCCCGATTGGATGTGAATTCAGTTATTTTCTTGACGAAGACTATAATGGCATATTTCTATCTCGAGATGGATTGTGTAGTTTCGTTTTAATATAATTCGAATTCCTTAACAAGAATCTTAGATTAAGGTGAGATTTGAACCTTTCCCAATACAGAATATTCAAATCCGATGTGATTGGTTTATGGCGCAAGGGATTTATTTTGAATTGCAATGGAAGTGTTTGGAATATACGTAATGTGAATGATGAGACTACTATAAAAACGCATTTTCCACTAATTACACAACCTTATCGAGAGCTTGAAAAATCCTAAAAGTGCACTAGAGCCTTTTAATAGTTTTTGAAGGCTTTTCAAGGCCCTATCATTATCTACAACAATCACAAAATCTACAGAATCTAGGTACTCCACAGGGTACCAACTGTATCAACAAAATCTAACGTCTCTAAAAGCCTACAGACTATGCACAATATACATCTCTACAATGTCCACAGAGTTTACAGGTTCTGGAGACTTTACAGAATATACAAAATTGAAGGAGTATACAGAATGCACAAGCCGTGCGGCAAGGTTTACAAACTCTATACTATCCAAAACCATCCGCGGTTATAGGATCTACTACACGAAACTCTACAACAGTTCCTACACTGACAACAAACTCTACAGTGGCTGCATTTTCTATAAGGTCTACAGACTTTTCATAATGTAGAGCCTCTACAGCACCTATGAAACCTGCAGGATCTACAAGATCTACAGTGCAGTATATATCATTATGCACAATCTAGATAATCTACAGAATATACAGGATCAGAAGCTGTAAAGTTAAGAAAATTTACATAATACGCATCTAGAATCTGATGAACCTACAGAAGCTAAACAATCGGCACGATTCGCAGAATCTGTAGGATTTACAGGATCAACAGAATTTACGGGATCTGCAGAATCTACAGACTCTAAAATATGAAATTAAAAGATCTACAGACTCTTCACGATATTCAGGTCTACAAATCGGTGTTTATCTAATATTCCGTAACAAACCCTACAAAGTCTACAGACGCTGCGGAATCTACAGGGTGTATACACTTAACAGAATCTGTATATTCTACAGAACTTGCTGGATCTAAGATTGCTGATTCTATAGGACCCACAGATTGCGAAGGTCCAACAATGGAAGCTGCAGGACCTGCAGAATCTACTGGTTTCAACAAGCTGCAGAATGCATAGAACATACAGAAACGCCAGGGACTAGAAAATAGACAGGACCCAAAACATTTACCGTACCGCATTTTTTAAGTATTAAGAGTACTCGGAATCTTCAGAGCACACACGCTTTACAGAATGTACAGGACCTACAGTATATGCCGAATATTCAGTAAGTACAGAAATAGTCTGCATAGTATCCAGGACCTACAAGCAGAATGTAAAAAATGTACATGCACAATCTGCTAGATACGTACAGAATTTCCAGGATCTACAAAATTACAGAACCTGCAGAATCTGTGGGATCTGCAGGATGAGGATCTACAAAATCTACACAACTCACCGAATTTACACAACCTACAGAATCTGCAGGATCTACAAAATTTACAAAATCTACAAAATATACACGATCTACAAAAACCTACAAAACCTACAAAATCTACAAAATCTACAAAATCTACAAAACCTACAAGATCTACAAAACCTATAAAATTACAAAATCTACAGAATCTACAGAATTTACAGAATCTACAGAATCTACAGAATCCACAGAATCCACAGAATCTACAGAATCTCCAGAATCTACAGAATCTACAGAATCTACAGAATCTACGGAATCTACGAAATGTAAGACTACGGAATCTACGGAATTTACGGAATCTACGAAATGTACGGAATCTACGGAATCTACACAACTCACCGAATCTACAAAACCTACAGAATCTGCAGGATCTACAAAATTTACACAGAATGTACATAATTGGTATAATCGAAAAAATCTCTAGGAGTCGCACAATTCTATAGAATCCACAGAATCCGCACAACCCGCACAAATTACAGAAACAAATTAACCTAAATAACGTACAGACCCTATAGAATATTCTCCACAGAAGGTGTATAGAATCCATAAAATCGACCAGATGTATAAGGTCTGCAAGATCTACAAAATTTACAAAATCTACAAGATCTAAAAAATTTACAAAATCTACACAATCTACAAAATCTACAAAATAACAAAATTACAAACTATACAAAATCTACAAAATCTACGCAGACGTTCAGACGTTCACACTCTATGGAATCTACGGAATCTGCGAGATGTACGGAATCTACGGAATTTATGCAATCTACGGAATTTACGAGATCTACGGAATCTACGAAATCTACAGAATCTACAGAATCTACAGAATCTACAGAATCTACAGAATCTACAGAATCTACAGAATCTACAGAATCTACAGAATCTACAGAATCTACAGAATCTACAGTATCTACAGTATCTACAGAATCTACAGAATCTACAGAATCTACAGAATCTACAGAATCTACAAAATTTACAGAATCTACATATTCCTACATAACCTACAGAATCTATAGAATCTACAGAATCTACAGAATCTACAGAATCTACAAAATCTACAGAATCTACAGAATCTACAGAATCTACAGAATCTACAGAATCTACAGAATCTACAGAATCTACAGAATCTACAGAATCTACAGAATCTACAGAATCTACAAAATCTACAGAATCTACAGAATCTACAGAATCTACAGAATCTACAGAATCTACAGAATCTACAGAATCTACAGAATCTACAGAATCTACAGAATCTACAGAATCTGCTGAATCTATAGAATCAGCAGAATCTACAGAATCTATGGAACCTGCAGAATCTGCGGAATCTGCAGAAGCTACAGAATCTACAGAATCTACAGAATCTACAGAATCTACAGAATCTACAGAATCTACAGAATCTACAGAATCTACAGAATCTACAGAATCTACAGAATCTACAAAATGTACAGAATCTACTACAGAATCTACAGAATCTACAGAATCTACAAAATCCACAGAATCTACAGAATCCACAGAATCTACAGAATCCACAGAATCTACAGAATCTACCGAATCTACAGAATCTACAAAATCTACAGAATCTACAGAATCTACAGAATCTACTACAGAATCTACAGAATCTACAGAATCTACAGA
>NW_022170250.1:20311968-20312611 GCF_008802855.1 Photinus pyralis
GACAACAACGTAGGAGCTCTACAATTGCCCCAAAATTTGGGAAAACGTTAGATCTTTCACTTTAAATAAATGACAACAACGTAGGAGTTCTATACTTGCCCCAAAATTTGGGAAAACGTTAGATCTTTCACTTTAAATAAATGACAACAACGTAGGAGTTCTATACTTGCCACAAAATTTGGGAAAACGTTAGATCTTCCACTTTAAATAAATGACAATAACGTAGGAGCTCTACACTTGCCCCAAAATTGAGGAAAACGATAGATCCTCCACTTTTAAATAAATTGTAACAACGTAGGAGTTCTATACTTGCCCCAAAATTGGGGAAAACAATAGATCCTCCACTTTAAATAAATGACAATAACGTAGGAGCTCTACACTTGCCCCAAAATTGGGGAAAACAATAGATCCTCCACTTTTAAATAAATTGTAACAACGTAGGAGTTCTATACTTGCTCCAAAATTTGGGAAAACGTTAGATCTTCCACTTTAAATAAATGACAATAACGTAGGAGCTCTACACTTGCCCCAAAATTGGGGAAAACAATAGATCCTCCACTTTTAAATAAATTGTAACAACGTAGGAGTTCTATACTTGCCCCAAAATTTGGGAAAACGTTAGATCTTCCACTTTAAATAAATG
>NW_022170250.1:20312711-20487542 GCF_008802855.1 Photinus pyralis
AATCTAATTAAGACGATCGTACGTATTAAATCTGTACGTGAGGGCTGTACACCGTTTAATTAAATTTTCTTTTTATTTACAGGACTACCGGAAGTCCCCAGGCGAAATCGCCCGGAAGCAGCGCGGGAGCGTTGATACCGCCAGAGGCACGCACACCTACTGCAACCTCCAACAAAGCACTACAAAATGTCAAGGGAGGCGACCATCCCTCGGTAAGTGTCTCCCGTCTGCCGTCGCGCTAATTAAATATCTCAGAAGCGAGTTTTAATTAATTTAGTTAGTCGAACTTTCTTGGTAGGTATCTGCGTTTCCTGCTTCCGGAAACAAATGCTTTTCATGTTTGAGTTTAACGAATTTGAAATGTTGAAGGAAAATCTCTTTAAAACAACATCTCGAATGCTGAAAAGCACATTTCAAATGGCAAGGGCACAATACCCAGAGATATAAATCCTCAAAAATGCAAAGACTCAATTACTCAAGAATCTAACTCGACCCAAATTTGCAAGGGGATAAATCCATACTCGAAAATGTTTAAAAGATTAAAGGCCGAAGGCTCAAAAACTTTAATGTAAAGTCAGAAGGCTCGAAGAGTGAACTACTCGAAGACTCCATCACACGGAGACACGGAGGTTCAGTAACTTAAGACTCAAAAACTCAGCAAAGACTCAATGACTCACTGAGTGAGTCTAGGGAACTCAAGTGACCATCACTCTAAAACTCAACGAATCTAGGACTCGAGTGTTTATATACAGGGTGAACAAAAAAGGCATTGTCTACTTGATCAATAGGTTAAAAAATACAGTGTACTTTGGAACTTAATTTCTTGGTTGGTGGTAAAACAAACAGAGCAAAATGTAGGAGCCATTTCAAAATTAATAAAATTCAAAAAGCAACTTCTCTGTTTTTGAGACATCACCTAGCAATGCTGTTCGATATATACAGAGTGAACAAAAAACAATTTTTTTATATACAAAGTGTTTAAACGTCAAGGCGCTCAAGACCCAAAGACTATAGAACCTAAACACCCAAGTACTCAAAGTCTCAAAGTGTTAGGATATAAAAATCCAGATGCTCTGAGGCTCAGTGACTCAACGACTCAACGGTCAAAGAGTCATAGGCTCAAATATTCGAAGGACCGAAAGTGCGAGGGCGCAAAGGCTCGAAATCTGAAAGTGTCTAAGACTCGAAAGGTCATGACTCAGAGACACTTAAGTTCACTGCAAAATTAGAAAGTCTAAAGGCCAAAGTATCCAGGGATCAAACTCTCTAAGACCTAAAGACTCGAAGGGTCTAAAACTCAAAGGCTCGATGGTTCTAGGGGGTCAAAGATTCAGAGTACACTCAGGTGCTAAATGGCTAAGTAAATGGACGACCTAAAGGTCAAAAAATCAGACTTAAAAATTACAAGGATCTATGGCGCAATGACTCAAACGCTGAAGTGTGCAAGGTGTACAAAGTGTACATGATCTCAACAGCACAAGACTCAGAGTCAGAAGACACAAGATCTCAAAAACTCGAAGACTCAAAAGCTGAAAATCGAGAACTCAGAAGCGTAAAGACCCAGGGACTTAAAGAATCAAAAACGCAAATACAAGGCGTGAAACATTCAGGATTTTAAGAAGCTCGGATCCCAAAGTTTCGGATGCGCAACTAGCAACGGTTCAAAAAAACCCAAAATGCAAATCTCAAGGTTAAAGATGACCCAAACGCGCAAATGCTCACCCTTAAAGATGCAAAGAACAAAGGCTCTAAAAACAAAATACTCACTTGACCACTGGAAGATTTTCTAAGGTCCGAGGATTTTAAGGCCGGAAGCGCAAAATTTAAAGAAACAAAGGATTAAGTATTTGAAGACTCGAAGCCTTGAGTATCCAAACATTCCATTACTCGAAAACTCAAAAACTGGAAGGTTCAGACACCCAAATACTCGAAAAGTCAAAAAACGCCAAGAAGACTCAAAGACTCAGAATCTCGGAAATTCAAAAAATTAACGACTCAAGACTCACCGGCACTGAGTCAAACGTGCAAAGGCTCTCCTATTACAGAGACACAAAAGACCCATGCACTTGACGAGCCAAATGCTTTAAAGCTTTTAAGACCAAAATACTCAGAATGACGCCGGAGTCTCAATGAATCAAAGGGTTAATTATTCGAAGACTCGAAGCGTTAAGAGCTTAAAAACTCCAATACTCGAAAGCTCAAAAACTGAAAGCACTAAGACTCAAAAATTCGGAAGTTCAGAGACGCCAAATCTCGAAAACTGAGTTAAAGACTCTGATATATGAACGCTCGAAAGCAAAGACTCAAAGACACAAGGGCCCAAGTCCCAAATACTCCAAGACTCAATACGAGCTGGAGATGCAGTAGCGCCCAAGTCAAAAACTCAAAGAATCAGATGCCGAAACTGTTAAAGGCTTAAAGACTCAAAGTCTCAAGGGCCAGATGACTCAAAAACCTCGAAGATTCTAAAACGCAAACATTCAAAGGACAAAGCCAAAAAGACGCAATATCAAAAATGTATATGCTCAAAACTCAAACCCTCAAGGGCTTTAAGGCGCAACGACTCAAAGGGAAAAGAACAGGATTTCGGATCAGAAGACTCAACGGTCGAGGACTCGAGAATTCATAAATACGAAAGGTCAAGACTTTAAGGCTCAAAAACCTAAAGAACTATAAGGATTGATGCTCAAGAACCCCAAGACGCAAACATTTAAGGGCCAAAATGCCACAGAGTCAAAAACTCATACACTAGAAGCCTTCACGATCACAGAACCCAAAAAATGAAGACCCAGAATCGAAAACCCGACCACTCAAAGGTTCAAAAACTCAAAACCTGAGAAGCTAAAAAAATTCTAAGGGTCTAGCTCAAAGATTCAAGTACTATGGTTGGTCTAAAACATGTGTTTCAGTGGTAAAGGATGGCAACCGTTGAATGAGGCGCAAAGATTCAAAAGCTCAAGGGTTCGAGGGCTCAAAAACTCAGATGCGCAGAGATTTAGAAGCTTATGGAGTCAAAGACATGCTCCAAACTCAATTTCTTAAAGGCTTGAAGCTCCAAAGGCCCAAAGGCCAAAAACCAAGACCTTGGGAGACTCAAAGATCCTAAGATTTGAGAACTCGAACATCCCTAAGGCTCAAAAACAGAAAAACTCAATGACTTAAAAACTCAAAAACGTAAAGCACTATAAACCCTGATGCTCGAGAAGACTTAAAAATTTAGAAATGCACGAACTCAGAGACTCAACACAGAAGATAAAAGGTGTAAAACTCAGACTGAAGCGTTCAAAGGCTCAAGTACTCGAAACTGGTGGTACACGGGTAACCTTTACGGTTCAAGGGAGAAATGGCTCAATGGGTACAAAGGCTCATAGGCGCCGAATCAAAAAAACGCGAACACTCAACAGTTCAAAGGCTTGGAGATTGAGAAGTTAAAAGGTCTAAGGCTCAAATTCGAATACTGGAGGGTTCATAGGCTCAAGTTTTCGAAATTGGTGTGAAATATATGTTTCACTGGTAACCTTTACATACGGTTCAAGGGCGCCAGTATCAATGACCCAAAGGCGCCTAGTTTCCGAAACTCGGGGGCCCATACAGGACCCAAATATTCAAAGGCTCAAAGTGTTAGGACTTAGAAACTCAGATGCTATAGACTAAGGATAAAAAATCATTGGTTCAATCACTCAATGACTCATTTGCGCCTCAAAGGTTCAGGGACTCAAAGAAATGAGATTCAAAAAAGTCAAAGTTCAAAAATCCGAAAGTTTATACAGAAGGTAACAAGTTATCGATAATCAAAATCAGGTCTCATGGTACTAAGGTCTCAAACCTGAAGATTTACAGATCTCAAGTTATCCATGAATCAATGTCTCAAGGTCTAAAAAGTCTCAGAGCCTCAAAGGTTCAGCGATCCAAGACTCCAAAGGTCTAAATATTGGAAGGCTCAAAGACTTAGTGTGTTAGAACTCAGACTCAGACGCTTAGCGGCTGGATGAAACTAGTCAAAGTTCAAGGAGCCATAGATTCAAAAGCTATAAGAATCAAAGGTCTGAAAACCGAAAGAAAATCCCAAAATTAAGGGGCGGGAGACCCAAAGCTCATAGATGCAACTATTCAAGTACAAGATGTCAAAAATTCTAAGGTCCGGAGGTCCGAAGGCCTTAAGAATCCGGAGCGCTAGAGCGCCAGACCTCAAGAGCCCGACACGCAGAAACCCATGCACTAAATGACTCAACGTCTCCGAAGCTCATGGACTCAGAGGGTGACTAAGACTGAAAGATCCAAGGTTCAAGGACTCAGAGGCTCAGAACTTCAGTAACTCAACGAGTTGATCAAAAGGTTTGAGACCTAAATATTTGAAGGGCTAATCATATAGGAACAAAAGAATTAATTAAGGAGAGCATGTTCCACCGAAAATCCGTTAAATCCCTTACGTTTCTTTTTTTTGCTTTTTGAGCCTCAGGCAGTCGCGAAAAAAAAATGATGGCGGTTGGACAGCATTCAGTTCTCGCGGAATTATCTCCGTGGATACTGGTCCCTTTAATTTCGCAAACGGCCGCTGAAACTCAGGCACGAGCGAAAATCCCATAAACCTCAATTAGTGTAAAACGCATTTCACTTCCATACTGACGCCATTACAGAATTTATGGGTCGTTATATCTGGCCGTGCACGGCATTCGCGCTTACGAGTGTGCAAAACCGTGCCGTAATCACTTTTTAGCGGACGAAAGCCGCCCCTCGCATTATATTCCATATCGCGAAAAAAAATCGTTAGGGGATTAATTTTCGCGCGACGTTGCCGTTTCATAAACTGGACGCTGTACTTACCAATATTGTTGTAATTAAGCGGGCTCGATTCTCAGACAAGGTGGTAATAATGTCCCGATTAAGTAATTAGGAAACTTTAATAGCTTCACTAATTAGTCTGATAAGACGTAAATGAACCCACAATCCGTAGGGCAATTTGCATACAATTAGTATGGTAGTAATTAACGTTCCTCGTTACAGATGGCGTTCTTACAGAATCGCTCGATATCCCTTGTCGACATGTACATCGACAATTCGGAGCCATCTGAAAATGTCGGACAGATACACTTCTCTCTTGAGTACGACTTTCAAAATACAACTCTTATCCTTAGACTTATACAGGTGAGTAATACCTAATTAGTATAATTTAATTAGAGTTTACGCTCTTACCTTTCCCAAGGAACGCTTAAATATCGAAATAATCGCGTAATTACAATTTTCTTTAATAATTCAATTTAATTTGATTTAATTAAAACGGTAGGTAAATGTTAATTAGGCACTAATTTCTTCAAGTATGTAATTAAGTAGGTACGTAGCTCCTATACTATTAACTAATTGAAGGAAATTTCAAATAAATTACATTGTTGTGTGTTAATTAATCTTATAATTTGCAATTACAATTACGTAATTGACGCTATTAATTGTTGGTAAACCGTTATTGCTAATAATAAATTGCACAGAGTTCCACTAAATTAGGCACAATTAAACTTTTATAGATGTCGCGTCTGTTAAATCAGGGGCAATTGGAACCAAATTTGTATTGCAACGTTGAAACGTAAGGTTTTTATAAATTGCATGCAATTAGTAACAATTAAGAACTAATTACTCCTGTAGCTAATTTGGAGTTCAAATTACCTAAAATTACGCGAATTATTATTATTTGTTGACAAATAAGAAATTGCGAATTACAAATAAATTAGCAATTAGAACTCTACATTCACTGAAACGGTGACCGAATTTCTTATAAATTACTCTCAATTAGGGGCAATTAGTGCTCAATTTGTATCGACTTTACTTGAAACGTTAAAACATAAACTGCAAATTAAAGCAAATTTGTCTTATAGTTTGCTGTTTCAAATGACATAAAGGTACGTAATTGATGTAATTACTTATTGGTTAACCGTTAATGCAAGTAAGAATCGCAAATTATTACCCGCTCTTAGATTAAGGTTCACAATTAGGTTCTAATTAGTATCCAGCGCGTTGTCGAAATCAGGAAAAGTGCACGATTTATTATTTTTAAACGTAACTCAGCTTCTATACGGTTCTTATTGTCAATGAAAGGGAAATTTTAAATAAATTCCAATTAATTAGGTGCCATTAGAGCGTAATTTGGTAAAAAGTTTTAATTAAAAGCTAATTTGCTACTCTCTGGCAGCTAATGGGAACAACAGTGGCTGATTTAGTTGGTAATGGGATTACTTCGGTGAATGAAGGTCATCTGCCAGCTAAGGGAGATTGTTTTCTATAGAAAATAATGCCTAATTGGTAATTAGGGTTTAATTAAGAATTATTTGATAAAAACCGTATTTTCCAATTTAAGTCAAGGTTCAAGGTTCGATCGAAACCACAACCAGAAGTAACTGAAAACGAATAACACCTGCTGATTATCACACCTTTTCTACTCAAATTAAGATCCAATTAGGGTGTAAGTGCAGTTGCGACTATACTTCTGGTAATTCGCAATTTTTAACAAATTAGTGATTAAGCAAACAGCATGCAATTCCTGATTAACACCTAACTATACGACGAATAATAGGTCCGCGCACAAATGGCATGAAAATTAAATAATATAATTAACGGAATCTAAAAATTACTTAAGGGAACTGAAATTCTAAAATATAAATTTGCCCTCGCCTTCGAAATGACAAAAGCGTTCGGACACTACAAAGATAATAGAAATATCTTGACGGGAACGGTTGCAAACGGCTATGTTTAATCAGTGAATATATGTCATCATCGCCAATCCAAACAGGTTTGTTTAAATCGAGTTATCACACCACAATTGCTGTTTCCCTGTACAAGGAGGGTACAGAATGCAGTGGCCCCTTTCTGCTGCACTCCTGTTCACCTGGTGCACTTTTGCAATAGTGCGATTCAATTACTTTATCAGTCCTGTTTCAAATACGTTCCAGGAAAAGTCTAAAGTAATTCGTGAAACGAGTTTGTCTTCTACTATCCTAATACCTACTAAAAGTTTTTTTAAACTTCAGTAAAATGTTGAGGATATCAGGATATCACTTTATAAATGCAATTATTTCCTTGTTACACTTTGCACCAGGAGCATGCTCCACACGACACGGGGGAGCACGTAGTGCATTTGGCACTTTTGTTCCCAGGGCTCACTTTTGGTAGTGCGTCAACTAGACAAATTTTTTGACCTCTGACTTAATTAATTAGGGAAAAATTAAACAACATTTATACTTTCTTACCGTAAAAATACAGTCAATTGCTATTAATTTCCTGATAATTAATCTTTTTGAAAATATGATTGCTGAAGTATCATTAAATCCTAATTAGTGTGTTAGGATTATTTACCTAATTTCAATTAATGTCAATTAACGTTAATCTCCGCAATATTTTTTTTGCTTGGATAAGATGAGTGTTTTGAATTTAAAATAATGATTATTGTATACCTTAATTAATTAAACGTTTGCGAATTCAATTAATTTTCTCCAATTAATTGTGTGAGCTTAATAATTATTGGTCAGAGAATTATTTGTCCATTAATCTTTTTGAAAATACGATTGCTGAAATATCTTTAAATCCTAATTAGTGTATTCCGATTATTTACCTAATTACAATTAAAGTCAATTAATGTTAATCTCCGCAATATTTTTTTTTGCTTGGATAAGATGAGTGTTTTGAATTTAAAATAATGATTATTGTATATCTTAATTAATTAAGCGCTTGCTAATTCAAATAATTTTCTCTAATTAATTGGGTGAGCTGAATAATTATTGGTCAGAGAATTATTTGTCCAGTTAGGTCGACACTGATTCAACCCTATTGCTAGATGCTTTGCTAATTATTGCTAATTATGTTCCCGAAACAAGACGAAATTTGTCGTACGTTATTTGTTAAAAGATGAAATCCTCAGTCTATCGATTGCTCGGATCAAGTTCCATGCGAAAAGGTCAAATATAGATAACGTGCGTTAGAGCTTCCGTAATATATTGCCCAACTGTTTCCAGCGTGGATTTATCTCGAGCGATTTCCCTTAAACAGGTTCGCCACATTTCTCACCGACTTGTCACCGATATTTATTACGAATGCGGAAGAGAGTGTGCCTTTATTGCACTTCGCAAACTTTCCCGGGAGCTCCCTTAAAAGCGTAACTGTAATGTATCACCATAACGAAATAAGAGTAACGAGAAGTTTTTTAATCCCCTCGGGAAAAAACGTCCTGATGTAGGTTGACTTAATCTCGCTGAAAGCGGATCGATTCGCCTATTTTACCTGCTCTTATATTCATTATTTCGGAAGGCATATCTACGACGCACCGTTCCAAAGTTCCAAGATAAGGGCTACTAGATCAAAAGTTACAGCCCTTTGAATTTTTTGTCGAAATTGGTTTCGACAAAAATTCTGACAGCGCCAATCGATAGCGCTGGTCGAGACCTTTCCAACGAGGGGTTGGAAGGCATATCTACGACGCACCGTTCTCGAGATATTACGGTTTGTCAGAATTTTTGGTCGAAATTTTAAACCGTAATATCTCGAGAACGGTGCGTCGTAGGTATGCCTTCCGACCCCTCGTTGCCTTCCGACCCTCGTTGGAAAGGTCTTGACCGGCGCTATCGATTGGTGCTGTCAAAATTGCAGTCGATTTTTGGTAAAAAAAAGGAAGGTAGGTATAACACTGCCTTTTTTTTGGCCTGAAAAAAAGTTGTCTCAGATCGACCGGGAAATATTTTCTTATAGAATGTGGCCTGTAGAATCCATAATTTCAAACAGTTCCAAGATCGGGCTACTAGATCAAAAGTTACAGCCCTTTGAATTTTTTGTCGAAATTCTGACCGAGCCAATCGATAGCGCTGGTCGAGACCTTTCCAACGAGGGGTTGGATCTAGCCTAGTGAACGAAATTTCAATTAATTAAAGCGTAATTCCACATAATTTAGGTATAATTATATCGTAATTACCTATAATTAGCATAAGCTATGGGCTAATTGGTTTAATTCAAATTAAGAGAAACCATATCGGTGTTTCAGGGGAAAGATCTACCCGCAAAGGACTTATCCGGCACCAGCGACCCCTATGTGAGGGTGACGTTACTTCCGGATAAGAAGCACCGACTGGAAACGAAAATAAAGCGACGCACACTAAATCCGCGCTGGAACGAGACGTTCTACTTCGAAGGATTTCCGATACAGAAGCTGCAATCGCGCGTACTTCACCTGCACGTCTTCGACTACGACCGATTTTCTCGCGACGACTCGATCGGCGAACTCTTCCTGCCGCTGTGCCAGGTGGACCTCAGCGAGAAGCCGTCGTTCTGGAAGGCGCTCAAGCCGCCGGCGAAGGACAAGTGCGGCGAGCTGCTCACCTCGCTCTGCTATCACCCAAGCAATAGCATCCTCACCCTCACCCTGCTCAAAGCTAGAAATCTCAAGGCGAAGGACATTAACGGCAAATCAGGTAACGGGAGCCCGTAACCGTCCCCCCTCGCCCAACTCACCTCGCCGCTTTTGCAGATCCCTACGTGAAAGTATGGCTGCAGTTCGGCGACAAGCGAATCGAGAAGCGCAAGACGGCGGTCTTTAAGTGCACGTTAAATCCCGTCTTTAACGATACCTTCTCGTTTAACGTTCCGTGGGAGAAAATTAGGGAGTGCTCGCTCGACGTTATGGTCATGGATTTCGATAATATCGGACGTAACGAACTGATCGGACGAATTTTATTGGCAGGTGAGATTTGAAATTTCCCGCCGTTATTGTGCGAGGGCAGCACCCTACATTGAGAATTTCGTTCTTATCTTATTCAATAGTAGACACAATCTTGACACGGTAATTCCGTGCGCTTTCTTGGTACAATATTAGTAATTTAAGGTGTTGCAATTTAGCATTCATTATTAATGCATTAAAGTTTGAATATGGGCACAAATGAATTGCTTAGTTCCTCCTTTCTTTGCAAAATAATGCACATGCGTTCATATACGAAAATAACTCGTCCTTATCTTGAAACTTAATTAGCGCACGCAGCGATAAGAAAACTTCTTATCTACGACCGGAGATAGACATGAGATAAACTTGTTGTCTCCTCCATGTCCACAGTTCATAAAATAATTCACTTTCCTTAAGAGGTGTCAGACATTTTTCGTGTTACAGTTAAATTTGTGACGGTGAATTTCCTTTTTAAGCGCTCCTTAGAGTTTTTAATGGTTTTTAACAGATTCCTCTAATTTAATTCCAGGGACCTCTCACAGATTTTGAATTTGAATTCCTCTTATGTGATGGTTCTGTCCGCCTGTCCGTCTGTTCGACGTCCAACTCGAGAACGAACAGAGACAGCGATGTCCAACCTTCGCCAATCGATTTCTACGAGTTCAAGGATCAGTGCTATTGAATATGAGCCGGATTAAAAGTCTGGTTTCCGAGTGCGAGCTCAGTGGCAAAAAAATTCCCCTACTGAAAATCGTTTGCAATTCTTAGTAGCTTGTTAATTTTCATTCTTTGAAAACCCTGAATACGTTTCTAGAAAGATGATTCCAAAGGACTTCAAGGGCCTCCAACAGCCTACAGGAGCATTTAGCGGCTTTGGGAGCTTATAGTTTGTTGACAGTCTCCTAAAATTTTGAATAAGAAAACTTATCTACGACCGGAGAAAAACCTGAGATAAACTTGTTATCTCCATGTCCACAGTACATAAAATGATTCGCTTTCCTTAAGAATCTACCTTTTAAAAGGTGTGCGGCATTAAACTTAAGACCGATTTTTCGCGCTACAGTTAAATTTATGTGACAGTTAATATCCATAGAAACAAATATCTATGTCGCATAGGAAGAAACTGTCCTTAGAGTGTTTAATTCTAAGAGCCTCCAAATATTTTCAAAGGCCTCTAATTTCCTCCCAGGAACCTCCTACAGATTTTAAATCGCTTTTTAGGGGCTTTTTTTTCTAAAAATTGCTCTTATGTAATAATTTTGTCCATCTGTCCATCTATCCTTCTGTTCCTCGTCATGAGAACGAGGAGAGACAGTGATGCCCAACCATCGTCTACAAGCTTAAGTACTAGTGCTATTGAATATGAGCCGGATTAAAAGTCTGGTTTCCGAATGCGATCCGAGTGGCAAAAAATTCCCCTACTGAAAATCGTGTGCAATTCTTAGTACCTTGTTAATTGATTTTTATTCTTTGAAAGTCCTTATGTCACTAAAATTCCTAGAAAGATGATTCCAAAGGTTTTCAAGGGTACCCAAGAGCCTACAGGAGTGATTAGGGGCTTTGGGAGCTTATAGTTTGTTGAAAGTCCTTAAAAGTCTCCTAAAATGTTTAATAAGATTGGCAAGAGTGGTCTTGTCGAGAACGTTTATGGGTCTTTAAAAGTCTCCTCGTACTTCTATGATCCTGATACACAAGGGAACACAATATACGCAGCGGTAAATCAATTTTGCACCTCTGCGTTTCTATAAGATGTAGACCACACCAGCGGATCTTCTTGCAAACAGTGCGTAGGAACGTGTCTATGGGGTTTCGTACCTCTTTGCATTTCGGTGATCCTGATACGTTTAAGTTCGCCTGACACAAAATTCTCAGGGTCAGAGGAACTCGAGCATGATTAAAATTCTATTTGCTATGCTCTCGCAATTTAAAAAACACGTGTCAGGATCACAGAAGCGCGAGCTGGTTGTCCTTGCGCTTCTGAAACCCTGATTCGATTTCAAAAAGTGAGAAAGATTGCAGTAAATAGGACCTTCTCGCCTTTCTGTACTGCTTATGCAATCGTTAAGTTTGTCTGATACAAAGTTGTTTCTTTAAAAAGCGTTGTATCAAAGTATCAGAAGCACGAAGTGAGAGATAAGTTACTTGCTGCAGTATTTTTACGTATTCTGTTGGCCTGATAGATAATTCCCTTTTAAAATACATATCGAGGGTACGGTGCATGTAAGAAACCGTCAGTTTAAAGTTTTTCTACCTTCTCGCGCTTCTATGATCCTGATGTGCTTTCAAACAGTGAACAAAATGAGAAAAACGGTAGCGGTAAACTAATTTTGCATCTCCTTACATTTCTATAAGCCTGACACGTTATTTAAATTCGCCTCATAAAAACTCTGTGTACTATTATCCGTCTTATTTCTTAAAGAAGGTATCAGATGATCAATTTGAAACATGGGTATCAGGAGAACATAGTACGTAAAAAGGTTACAGTAAGTAGGCTTCTCACCTCACCGAGAGCTTGCGATTCTGATATGTTCCTTAAAGCAGAAGTGTTGGCAGTAGAACATAAGAAAGTGCTAGTCCCTAAGTTTTTTAGGAGAGAAATTTGTAACAGGGTCACAGAATATGTAAAAAGGTGTTCTAAGATCCTGATACGCTTTCACAAAAGGAACACAATACCCAAAAAGGAGCCATAAATACATTTTGTTTTGCGTTCGTATAATCCTGACACGTATCAGCAAAACTCTTTTAAAAACGCATCCGAGTCACAGAAAAGCGAGAGGGGAAAATTCTATTTACTTAAATATCTTTACGTATTAACATTTCCCGACCCCAATTTCTCTTTTAAAGAACGTATCAGAATCACAGACTCACGAGGAGGTATAAAACACGCCATGCACCAATTTGCGTCGGTGAAAACTAAGAAGATGATCTTTTCTAATACAGGCTTCTTTTCCAAAACGACGTATCAGGATCACAGAAACTCGAATAGAGTGCTGACCAATGTATGTTCTGGACCATGAAGTGACGTCACACCGATCAGAAACGAATCAATCAGAGAAAAGCACGCTCACCTACGTCCCTTTCTTTGAGAAAGTAAAGCGATTCAACTGGTCCAACAGGTTCGTGAAGCGGTCCAACATATTTTAGAACCGGTACTAGTTCACATAGCTGTTGAATCGGATGTTGGACCAGTAGAAAAAGTTCTTGGACCGCTTCACAAACCTGTTGGACCAGTTGAAAGAGCTGTTGGATCGCTTTACGTCCAGAACATACATTGGTCATCTACTATTACCTCTAAAAAAAAGCGGATATTTTAGAAATTCCGACAGACATTAAGGAGTCATGAAGAATCAGCGAACGCGGATGTGACGTAACCTTTCCGGGAAATGTGTCGTTATCCGACTCTGATGAAATTCGTATGTTTCAGGCAAAAATGGTTCCGGTGCGACCGAAACGAAACATTGGCAGGACATGATAACGAAACCGCGCCAGACGATCGTGCAGTGGCATCGACTAAAACCCGAGTAAAACGTCAACGGTGGGCATTTTGGGGTTATTTTCGCACACGTTTCCGCTCTGATATCTCATGCAACACTTCATTTTGCTTTATTTAAAAAAAAAGAAAGTAAAAGTAAGATTAAGCGAAGACAATAATTTTGTATATTTTACAGCTAACTAAAGACGACATTTACATGAGATTTCAGTTGACAACATTGTTTAGCAGTATTGGATGTTTTTCGAACTTTTTCGAACCCCACCCCCCGACCGTGTGTTAATGTCAAATAATAGCACTAAAACCAAAAAAGTATTTTTTGTGATACCTTAATTGTTATAACTGTGAATAGTAGATAAGCGATTTTAACATTTAGCGAGTAAGTATTATCAAGAAATCTATCATCTGCTCATAGTGAATTTTGTACCTACTCAAACAATTAAAGAGTTCTTTTTTTAGTTTTTGAGCACTGATATATACACACACGTAGATGGTTGATTAGAGAGGTCGGTCGATAAAATTCACTATGCGCAAATACTATACGTAATAAGTAAAAAAATGATTGTTCAAAAATATAACCAAAGAACGCTTTAACAGTTAGATCTTGTATAGGACTTTTTTTAGGAGGCGTTAAATGTGATGAAGCTGAAGAAAATTATTTTCGGAACGTTGTTAATTTGATGTTTATAAGACACATGAATTTTTTTATGTTCGTTGCAGCAGCACAAGGATTGTACTTTTATCACCGAAGAAAATTAAAAATTCATGGTTTTGAAATGATGCGTACCCCGTTCCCCCTAAGATTAGTGAGAGATGGTTTATCAAATAGTATACACACCTCCCCTGTATGATTGTACATTAAACGTTTTTTTATACTGTAGTGCCTGATGGAAAACGTATCGTTAAAAGTGCATAATATTAAAGTAATTCTTGTTTTCATTCCTAGAGTTTAGGTATATTACATTATAGGCTGCAGCAATTTTTGATAAATGTGAAAGAGTAGCTTCGCTAATATTAAGAGATTCTATCGTTGTTTTACATGTTTTAACAAAAAAATGGTCGAAGAATTATCTCACTGTACCCTAGTCAAAGTAGCTTTAGGTCATCTTATTCTGTGGAGATTCTGATGGTATGTTGCTAAGGCGTTTATGTTTATACGGTGTTTGGTGTAACGTTTCTAATTGTTACTATAAGAGAAATACCTTAAATCTAAATATATGTTAGATTAGCCATGTGAAATTTATGCAGATGTAGTGGATCAATTGACAAATAATATTTATTTATTTCAATCAGTGTCTTATTTAATCGTAATTTGGTGCCAGGTCAGAAACCCGAGAGCTAAGTAAGTAGAGTTGTAAAAAGGGAACTAAGAAAACCGGTAAAAGACAGAAAAGCTGACGAGAATAAGAGAGGCAAAAGGTAAAGATAAAAAGAAGAACTAGTGAAAAAGATTGCAACATTCGGAGCAGAAAAAGAAAAGGGGTTGGTAAAGGATCATGGTCACCTAACAGCAACTTATAGAGGAAGCAGCTATGAGGGATGTAACCTAGCAGGTGCCTGTGGAACTAATGGAAACGTATTATGGGTGCGTGTGGATGACTTGTACGGAGAGTGAACAGTATCATGGGTAACACCCAGGTCTTCTGGTCCTCTTTTAGGTGGATGTGTGGCTCCTTCTTGATCTCTTGGTTACGTCTCTCCACCGTGTTGAGATGGGAATGGAAGCGGGAGGGGGGGGGCAGTGGTGGTAACATCCCCAGTGCCCTCACTGGGCGTCCCAAGTGACGGAGGTAAACTTGGATCTGAGAAAACTTTGTTTCGCACTGGCGTAACTGATGATGTTCCTTCCTCTGCGGCGGGGTTCCTGGTAAAGTCGGTCTGCAGGAGTCTTGTCGGCTGAATTCTACTTAGCTTACCGGGGTGTGGTTGGTCGCTGGACAATGAGAAATGTGGGACGCCGCTGGAAAAACCGCTTCGAAAGAATTGCGATATTTTAATTGTTCCTAATCGAAAAAAGATAATAACGAAGTTGTCTACTGCTCCACAAATAAGAAAATTGCGCGTAGCGCATGCGCAGTGTGATTTGTTGTGCATGCATGTTGATTGCTTTTGTTAGAAGGGCTTACCATACAAATGTCGTTCAAATAGCCCTATAAATAAGAAAGTTGCGTTTTGAGCATGCGCAGTACGAGTTTTTGCGCCTGCGCAGTTCGATTTTTTGCGCATGCGTTTCTGGGCATTCGATTCTAAAACGTGGCTGAAGACCAATATAAAGAATCGCATCGGTCTAGCCCTCGTCGTTGCCGAATAAACACCAAAGTATGACAAACGTGCCTTCTAAAGGCAATTAGGGAATAGGAGGGGTGGGGGGACGTGTGACCGGAATGTGTTACGCTTGTATAGGGCCGTTGACACATTGTTAGGCTTCGACTCGCACATTAAAATACTCAAACTTGACACATTTCGAACTTGGGCGGCTGCGCCGCCGCGCCTCGCGGATTTACATAGATCGCCATCAATTCTAGAACGCGACTGAGCGATATAGGAATCCAATTTAAAAACGTCATGATTCTAACCACCGTCGTTTCCGAATAAACGCCAAAATTGCCACCTATAAACAACGTGGGGGGGTCGAGGGGGTACGGTCCGATGCCTTTGAAACGCAATCGAACTGCGAGGCCAACGCACAAAACATCAATTCGGTACGGCCATCCGTTTTCCACTTACGGCATGCTAACTCGACCTCTACGCAGCGGAAAGCGATGGGGGGGGGGGGGTGCCACACACGGCTCGTTGAAAGCACCGTGACATCTCGCCTCCGATTCGTCACCTTCGCCTTCCCGAACGAATTGTTTCTTTTTCTATCACCATTTTTTTTTAATATACCTACGTGCACTCGAGATGAAGAAAGTTCATTTAAATTCTAAGATAACGTTATCGTGCAATTCGCCTCAAAAACGCCACTTGCTCCTCCTCGACCCCCGCCGGGCCGCCATCGAATTCCCACCCTGCAGTTCGGAAGTGCCCTCGAACTGCGAGGTCAACGCAAAAATAACGCAAGTCGATACGCCCCCCGTTCCCCCTATACGACTCAACATACCGCGGGGGAGGGCGAGGGCAGCTCGACACACGGCACGTTCGAAGTCCGAAGGCCCTTTCCTGTTTTTCCGGGCGGAAAATCAGTTTTATCAGCAAAAAGAGCACTTCTTCTCGAAAAATTTCCCCGTGTACCGCTTCGCGTCGCACGCCCCCGGTACCCCTTCTTTCGTTCGCCCCCATCGAACGGGCCAATCGCGCGTAACGTTAATTTTTTCTGTATATCCCCTCCTGCGACCGCTACGAATTTTCAAAGTCGCGTATATACCTAAAAACAGTCTTGCTAGCGTACTTTGCGCCCCCTGCCTCCAATAGGGGGGGGGGGGGGTCGAGGGGACAATAAAAAAATTGTATCCTACTCGGTTAGATGCCCCCATCCTCGGTACCACCCTGCGCCGTGGCGGCGTCTTCGTTTTCGAGCAATTCGTGAAAGTTCCTCAAAAACGCCACCGCTTCTCCTCGACCCCTCCGGTCCGCCATCGAGTTCCCACCCGCCCGGCACCTTGGAAGGGCCCTCCAACTTCGAGGTTAACGCGCAAAACGACAACTCGTTACGTCTCCGATTTCCCCGTTCGACCGCTAAGACCCGCTTAACTTTGCCTCTACGCGGCGGGAGGGGGAAACGGGGGTGCGAGGTCGTCACACGACTCGTTGAAAGCACCGCGACGTCCCGCGTCCAATTCGCCTTCCCGAACTCCCCGAAACGCATGACGCATCGCTTCACCCCAAACGGATTTTTTTTCAAATACAGATAACGTCTCCCTACGTGTAGTCGAGATAACGTTTTCCAGCAACCGAAAGGCCCCAGGATAATCGCGCGCGACGTTACATTTTTTCTGTATCTGCCCTCCTTCGTCCGCTACGAATTTTCAAAGACCTAAAAACGGCCTATCACGGGGGAAAGGGAGCTCGATCGAAGAGTGCCTATCCCCAACGGCTACGGATTCCGAAAGTACCGACCTTGTAGATCCAATAGCTTCTCGTCCAGGTCCGAAAAGTGTTTTTTTCGCGTTTTTTCACCTTTTACGACAGCCCTCCCCCGGGGCCTGGGGTGATAAAACATTGCAGCCTACCCTGGTAGATGCGCCTATCCCCGTAGCTTTTAACGTTTGCTCTCCGGAGGGGGTTTTATAGAGAAAAACACAAAAACGTGGGTGGCGTGTGGGGGAAACTGGTCTAGCGATTTGCTTCAATTTAATTGTAATTAATTTAATTTAATAATTTGTGTAAGAACAATATTTTATGGTACTCATTAAAAGTAAAAATGTCAACGCAACCCCTATTTGATCAATGTGGCAAGCTGATTGCGCGATTCTGCATAGATGAGAAAAATTGGGGAAGGTTTGGAAAAATTTAGGGAACAATGGGGAATGTTGGAAAACGTTGGGGAAAGTACTCTTCCCGAACTCTCACTAAACTTTCCCCGGTTCTGCACGGAACTCTCTTCGAACTGTCCCTGAAATTTTCGCGCTCTTCCAAAACCCTCCCCGAACGCTTCTGCACCTCACCCCGAATCTTCCCTGAATACTACCCGAACTCCCTCAACATTCCCCGAACTCTCCACAAACACTCGCCTAACATTTCCGGTACTCTCCTCGAGTTTTCCCTGAACTCTCCCTAAACTCTCACCACCAAGTTCATCCCGTACTCGTTTCGAACTCCCCTCGAACGTTTCCCGAACCTTCCCCGGACTCTCCCTGACCTCTCCTCGAACTCACCACCTTCTCTCCCCGATCAATCTTTGTTTCCCGTTTCAATTTGTTATTAGTTACATTTTTGCATAAAATTCTACTATTTGTTTATTGAAGCGTGGCGTGCTCCAAGCTTTTGTATCATTACTAAATACCATTTGTTTATGTTGTACAGGTGGTTATACCTTTATGTTGTTTTATTATGTATTTATTTATGTATTCACGTGGAAATACATTACCAGTGTGATGTTGCCTGTATGTGCCGTTTAACCGTTTATACCGTGGAGGAAGTACTTAATTCCAATTGTTAGCCGTATCATGTTGCTTCTCTCAAGCCCGCGGCTGCCTGACAGTACGTAAGCAATACGAAAAAGGGGCACTGTGCACTTGGGGAGTGCAGTCAAAGGAAAAAAACGAACGCCTTTAAAATTTATTTAAAAAATAACAACCTTAATCTATCCTACAGGTGGCCAGCTTACCGTCACCTCCGAATGTGCCGACTCCGGAAGCCATCGTAAATATTCTTGTAATAAGTCTGAAAACGGTAAATATAGTAGCGCCATCTTCGCTTGTGACCATACCACTTACATTTAGGTTCGCTCCGAAAGACCTCCTCCAATCTGCGCCTCGTCAAAATTTCTTTCTGCACGAAGGCCTTGAGCAAAACCTCGGTACGCGATTGCAACTTCGCCCACGTTTTAATCATCATACTCGGACTGTTGAGCAGGTGAACGCAGTACTTCTTCAGCTTGGGGCAGACTTTACCCTCGAGGAAACAGCGCGCGAACCACCTGTACGCGTCGATCGACTTCGGGAATTCGATTTCGGCGTTCGACAGCGACCAGGCCTGCGGACCGAAGGTCGCCGAGACCGTGCAGTACAGTTTGCCGGCGGAGGGGTCGTAGCGCGGCTCGGGCTCGAGTAGGGGTTCGCTGAAGTGACACGCGCCCGGAGCGTAGATCGCCAACCACTCGGGTTCGATCGCCGTCACTCCTCGCATGTACATCTTGTTCGTCTCGTAGATCTCTTGGAATATGCAGAATTCGGGCAGGGTTTTTTTGAGTACCGAGCCTTGGTGGAGGAAGACGGGGTCCTCCATGTTGTTGGCGCGGTAGGCGTACTTGAACTTCGCCTTGTCTTCGCCTTCGGCGAGTTCGTCGGGATCGAGCTTGCGCGCCACCTGGTCGGCCATGCCGGCGAGCATAATTTGACGTAGGAGTTTGGCTTGGAGATCGGTGGGCGGTGGCAGTTTCGGATCGACTATGATATCGGCGTCGGGTACGTTTAGTTTTATCTCGTTCGTCAGCTGAATGCGCAGCTTTCTGATTTCGATGACGGCTTTGTGTCGAAGACCGTTTTCCGTGCAGAAGCTTTCCAGCTTACCGTCAGCGTTGGCGTACTCGGCGGCGCCGACGGCACGTAGAAGCACCATGGGGTCGCCCAACAGTAGGGAATTACCGACGCCGGCCCACTGCTTTCGTGTAGCCACCCACTTCTGCCTCAGCGTTTTCGCTTCCATCGGCGACTGCGCGATTGGCGTCTCCAGGAGAACCTCCTGCACGGAGAGCGCGGCAACAATGCAGATGGTGTAAGGTAACAGATTCTGCTGGTGGCTCAAGGCGAGCATTTTTCCGTAGCGTGGAAGAACCGGAAATCTCGCAATCGCCCTCCCGAGCTGCGTGACTCGGGACTCCTTCAGCGCGCCGAGTATTTCCAAGCGACTTTGGGCCGTCTTCAGTTGCATCAAATCGGGAGCGGTGGGGAAGGGGAAATTCTGGACCTTGTCAATGTTCATGCACTTCATCTGCAGGTACAGGTCGTCGACTGGCTTTTGCTGAATTTCCGGTACCGCGAACTCTTGAAATGCGTCGTTGTACACCGCGCTGGAGTAGAGGCGGTAGCAGTGCCCTGGTCCGATACGCCCCGCACGTCCCGACCTCTGGCTCGCCGACGCTTTGCTCGTCCAGGTCACCATGTAGCTGGTGACCCCTGTCACCTTGTCGTAGAGCTTTACTTTGGTCTTCCCCGTGTCTACCACGTACTTGATGTTGGGAATCGTCAAGCTGGTTTCGGCTACGTTCGTGCTCACGATGCACAGTCGGCAGCCTTCAGGTGGGGGCTGGAAGACCTGGGCCTGCTTTCCAGAGGGCAACTGGGAGAATAATGGCAGCACCCACAAGGGTTTATTAGTGTGCACGACACCGTCACCGATATCAGAGTCGTAATCGCTCTCGTCGCCACTCTCCTCGTTATCACCTGGCACACTGTAATCATCCAAGTCAATGGGCGTAACCCCTTTCTTCTTCTTCGCCTGTCGCAAGGTTTTCTTCAGATGATCTTCAATACCCGTGGACTGTTTCAGCGGAAACGCCTTGCGTAACTTGCGCACGAGCGTCTTCACCTCGCGCTGCCCCGTCACGAAAACCAACACCCCACCGTCGGGCAACTTATTGTGTATCTTCACGATCTTGGTGTACGCCTCCTTGAGGTAGTTGTCGAAGGTTCTCTTGTTGAAGTGAATCGTAACGGGAAACTGGCGCGTCTCCACCTTAATCACGGGCGGGGGAACCTTAAACAGTCGCAGATTCTGCGTGAAATCCTCCAGGCGAAGCGTGGCCGACATTATAATCAACTTCAGCGGATCGCCGCGCTTTTGACGAAGCGGCACGATTCGCGACAATAGCCCGATTAATATGTCGGTGTAGACCGACCGTTCGTGCGCCTCGTCGAGTATGATCACCGAATACTTCGCGAGGAGAAAGTCGCCTTGAATCTCCTTCAGGAGAACGCCGTCTGTCATAAACTTAATTTTGGTCCTGTCGGTTACGTTCCCCTCGAAACGTATGAGATAGGAAACCTCGTCCGTTGTCAGATTCATTTCGTGCGCGACGCGTTGCGACATCGAAATCGCCGCCACTCGTCTCGGTTCGGTTATACCGATCATTTTCTTTAACGCGTAGCCGGCTTCGTAGAGAAATTGGGGGACCTGCGTCGTCTTGCCGCTGCCTGAAATTTAAAGAGCACTGCGTTGGTGAAGAATCAAGCTTTACAATTGCTTTTTTATAACCCAGCACACAAAATGGCCCCTGTGATCGAGAGGTTAATTTTCGTAAATATCCACTCAACCACTTGGTGTGAAAATTAACAATCGTCACATATTTTGGTTAACTTGCGACGTTGCACATTCTGTGGAATTTTTACTGCCTTCCGTTACCACTCAATTTCAAAGAAGAATATTTTCCGTAGGGGGAATTCGTTTGTGGGCAGTAACATTTTACATATCATAAGGATTGGAAGGACCTGCATGATCCCTATGATTTAAATGAATGTAAAGTAAAGAATGTACAAGATGGGGGTGGGGGAGGGGGGGGGGGCTAAATGGCTGAAAACACGAAAATGTGAAGGTTCTGCGGAATCAAAAGAGTCTGAAAGGTATAAACTGTGGCGGATCTGAAGAACCTGGGGAATGTGGCAGACATCAAGCATCTGAAAGATCTGAGGGTTCTACTGGATCTGAGAGATACAAAGAGTGTAAAGTATATGAAGGGCGTGGAGGATCTACTAAAATAAGAGGATCTGAAGGACCTGAAGGGCATGAAAAAGTTGAAAGAACGAAAACCTCCAAGATCTGAAAAATTTGGAAAACCTGAGGGTTCAAGTACCTGAATAAGCTGGAAGAGGGGGGGGGGGAGGCAAATGAGAAAAGTGAGGAATCTGAAAATATCCGAAAACCTTATGAAATTTTCGAGTTATGTAGTTGGTGGAGGGGTTACAGGTTCGAATGGATTTGAATGGTCGGAACAATCTGAAAGATTTTAAGAATCCGAGGAAGAATCTGCGGAATTTGAAGATTCAGTAGAATCTAAAGGATCTGTGGGTTCTAACGGATTTGAGGGATTGTTTAAAAATCTTAAGGATATGAAGGATCTGAAGGACCTGAAGGGGAAAGACCTAGAGGACATGATCTGAGGGGCATGAAAAATCTGAAGATCTTAAGGATTTGAACTATTTAAAGGATCCGATTGATCTTACGGATCTAAAGGTTCTTATGGAGTTTAGAGTGAGAAGGATCTGAAGAACCTAGGCGATCTGGGAAGCATGAAGCATCTGAAAGATCTGACGGTGTAAAATTACTGAAGAAGCGTGGAAGGATCTAATAAACCCGAAGGATCTAAGGAACATGGAGGACATTAAAGAGCTGAATGATACGAAACCTACAAGATCTGAATGGTGCGTAAGATATAAAAGTTCTAAAGGACCTGGAGGATCTGAGCGCGCTGAGTGACCTGAAGAGTGTCCGAAATCTTAAAGACCTAGAAACGCAGAGGGTACCGAATCCCCAGGTGCGGAGCATGAAAGATCTGAAAGTTTAGACGGACTTGAACGATCTGAAGGATCCGATTGATCTGACGGATTCCAAGGATTCGAAGAACCTGAAAATTTTGAATGATCTAGACGCTCAGGGCGTGAAGGATTTGGAAAGGTCCGAAGGACTTAATATGGGGATTGAAATGTCGAAAAGAGCTGAATAATTTAAAACCTCTGAAGAATATGAAAAACCCAAGGGTTCAATTACCAGAAAGAGCTTGGGGGAGAGGGGGGACAAACTGGAGAGCATGAATGATAAGAAGGTTTAGACGGACCTGGAGAGTTTGATAGATCTAAAGGATCCGATTGATCTGACGTTCCAAAGGATCTAAAGGGTGTAAAGTATCTAAAAAGTGAGAAGGATCTGAAGAACCTGGGGGATCTAACGGTGTAAAGTATCTAAAGGGGCGTAGTGCAATAAACCCGAAGGATCTGAAGGGCCTGGGAGCACAAAAACCTGAATGATCGGAAACCTACATCATCCGCATAATACGCAAGATCTAGATCTAAATAGAGATAGGTATACAGTTAGGATTTAGTTCGAAAAGTTTAGGCATTACATATATCACAGAAAGTCCTGAGGGTGTCAAAATTAGAGGAGGGTGGAATTTTCCAATAAAGTGTATGACTGGTGGAATTGTAACAAAAAAACTATTGGTGGAAATAACAATCGTCTTTTCCACGTCATTTGAATTCTATGGCGCATTGTACTTTTAATGGGTTCCGGAGATAACCAAAAGTGCTGACATAAAACCACAGTGTCTCCTTTTTGTGCGATCAAAACCATTGATAAAACCCCATTCATAACAAACTCTCATGGAGTAAACTTTTATTTGCTTGCAATCTATAAACATTGGAGGTTAACGTCCGAAAAAGTTCATCTAGAGAGAAACGGCTCCTTGACAAACTCGAAGAAGATGTATCCGACGGAAAAGATCAGTCCACAGTTCGCACTGCCAGGAATAACCGACCCCAACTTGTTTTTATCAACATCGCTATCTGTAAAAGGACATTAGTAGAAGACCTATGTTTGTTCTGAATCAGGAAGTGACGTCACACCAATCAGAAACGAACACGCGCCTCCTATTCCCCTCCCCTTGGTCTATGGGATACGGACGATACGGTAAGTTGAGCCTTTAGAACCCGCCCCCTGTGGCGTCACAGTCAATGAGCGGTGTGGTCCGCAATTTTGTTGGGCGCCATCTTAGATCGACCGCCATTTTATTAGCCACCAAATCCGCCATCTTAGATCGGTCGCCATTTTATTAGTCTCTAAATCCGCCATCTTGGATCGGTCGCCATTTTGTTAGTCACTAAATCCACCATCTTGGGGCGGTCGCCATTTTATTAGTCTCTAATCCCGCCACTTTTGTTGACCTTTGTAAAGACCCGAAAATACAGGGAGTCCCGAAGCAGTGAACGTTTGGAAGAACTTGAAGGATCCGATTGATCTGACGCAACCCAAATATTCCAAGAAGGTGAAGATTTGGGATGATCTGCGAACGATAATAGTTATATAAAAACGGTTGATTAGAAGCATCTGGAGGACCCGATGGTTCTAACAGATCTGAGTGTTTTCTGATGTACCTCTAAAAATCTGTGAAAGTGTTGGGGGGGGGGGGGGCTGAAAGATCTAAAGAACATAGAACATAGACATCTGAAAGATTGGAAATACCAAAAGGATTATTTACGAATAAACACAAAGTTGGTTTGTTTTGCTTGAATTTGTAATTGTGTTTGTTTCTCCTTTTAGAAATGTTTGTAAATGCCGAGGTAAATGCGTAATTCTTGTTTAAATTTAACGCTTTGTAATACAATTATTCAATTTAGATAAGGTTTAGAAGTACAGTCGTTTGCGATAAGAAGTGTTTTTATCAGGCGAAATTTAATTAACGCACGTGTTTTTCAATCTTATCTCCAGAGAGGTCTTTAGTAAATTATGAAAGCAACACTGAAGGACGACTTAAATTGAATGCGAGATTGAATGACAATACCTACCTACTCGCATCTTGTATCCCCATAAAAAATTCCTGTCGGAAAAGCAAATCCAAACCTCTCGAGATCTCGTAGACTTTCTAGAAACTTTCCGCCAATAGAAGTGTGTTTAAGTTCAGTTCCAACATCGACGCTGAAGTGATTATTAGTAAAATTAGCACTGTGATAAGTTTCCATGTTATAAATTTTGTTCGTGTTCACATGGTATCAATGTATTTCACAAAAGGGAGACACTTCGTCTCTAGAGTCATAAAATATAAAACTCAATTGTCCCCCTAACTCTACAATCCTGCTACATCCTTAATTTTTCAATTTTCTACATTGTCTCAGTACTGAGACCTTAAACCATACGACAGATGAACAAATTTTTTTATTTTTTCGCTTACCAGTTTCACCTGCAAGCACCACGAAAGAGTTCTGATTGATCTGCTCCATAATTTCCTGTTCCTCTGCGAGTATGGGCAGTTTCAGTCGAGCCTTTTGTACAACCGCCGAACGATTGACCGGCACGAATATTGCCGGCTTACGATCCACTGCCTTAACTTCTTCAACCGGCATCTCTTCTGAACCATTAACGGTACCTGCCTGATCTTCGATTTGGGCATTTGTACCGTTGACGACCTCTACCTCAGGCGGTTCTTCATCTACTTTCACTTTTTTCAAGGACTCGTCGCTACTCTCAGAATCCGAGCCCGAGGATTCGAACCCTATGACATTCGGATCGTCCCTCTGTGCCTCTCGAGCGAGAGATATACGTTTACGTTTCGATCCGGCGATACTGTTAATCTTAAAGGGGCGTTCGTCACCGTCCGATTTCACCCTCTCTTTTTTACCCCCCTGCTGATCGGCGAAGTACCGCTTCAAACCGATCGTCTGGATCGACGCGATCGACGTATAGCCGCTCAGTTCCTCCGGCGTGGCCTGCACCTGCGACAAGGCCTCCAATAGCTCGGCGCGCTGAAAGTGCAAGCTTACAGTAACCCAACGAGGTGCCCGCGCGACGACTTACACCTTCCTTCTTCTTCTTCTTCTCGACGACTTTCTCGAGCCGTTTTCGTTGCTTCTTGCTCAGAATTCTGGTCACCTTCGACTTGTCGTTTTTGATCTTCGTTTTGCGCTTCTTCGATGGTAAAACTAGCTCATTGGATTGGTCGTAGGTGCCCTTTACGTTCAAATCAAGATGTATCTGGAATTGGGTAGTGAATTAAAGAGGAGGGATGGTTTCTAATGAGAATTTCCTACCTTGTTTGTCTCGGTATTGTCAATTACCGTGTCGACAACTTCCCTGCCTTTCCAATTGTAACTCTTTTTCCTCATGTTTTTATTGTAGTTTCTAGGTTAGAGCAAAAATAGGTTATGTTTACATCACATTTCTTTGACAAGTTCATAACACTGAGATACAATAGTCAGGAGCATTCTTAAAAACCTCGTCGATTGTCTTTACATCTTGGAAACCTGTAAACATGAAGCTAAACCTTCAGTTCCATCATTACTAATGCTAGAACCATCAAGCTCAAAAAACATCCAACAGTTCCAATGCTTGCAAGTTCTTCAAGACATCATAATCATACGTCTCAAAATAACCGTCAAGACTTTCCAGACCTTTATTGAGACCTTCAAAAGTCCAAGAACTCTAAGACTTGCCAGACTTGTAAGTCTGAACATGAGGTGAACATAAACTTAAAAATTTCAAAAATCTGTTTTCAAAGTTTTCAAAAAGCCTTCAACATCACCAAAACCTTCAAAATCATCTCATTACGGGGCTCCATAACAGAACCCATTAAGAGTTTCTTTTAAAGCCTCCTTAAGGGTCAGTTTTGGATTTTGCAATCTTATTAAAACCGTTGTAGGCCTCCTAGAACATTACCTTGTATATATGTTTCGATTAGTTCAAATTATACATTCGTAGTTGGAATGTCTCACAAGAGGTGGGTCAAATGTACTCTGATGACTTTACACTTAACCTAACTTTTTTTTAGAATTTGTTATTAAAATGGATTTAACAATAATTGACGATGAAAACGCGTTGGACGACGCAAATGACTTGCTTATTAATTTTCCAATCGACGTCCAAACAGCCATTGAACAAGTAACTGTGGGCATCGACGAACTTTGATTGATTGTTTCGTTGTAGATTCTACCGAGTAACGATCCTCTAGATCAGCCCACTTTCAACACAATCGACTACATTAATAGCTTATTTCCGACGGAGCAGTCACTCTCAAATATTGACGAAACTGTCAGTCGAATGGAGGAGAAGATTCAGACGATCGACAACGAAATCAGCACAGTCGTTCGAGGGCAGACAACAGCCAGCCAGGACGGCCGACAGGCTCTCGACGAGGCGCAGCGTGTTATCAGGGAGCTATTCGTGCAAATCAAGGACATAAAGGGACGAGCGGAGAAGTCTGAGGAGATGGTACGAGAAATCACGCACGACATCAAACAGCTCGATTGTGCGAAACGAAATTTAACTTTGGCAATTACCACGCTGAACCACCTTCATATGCTGGTGGGGGGAGTGGATACGCTTAAATCGCTTACAGAGAAACGACAGTACGGCGAAATAGCGCTACCCCTACAAGCGATAAGCGAAGTGATGGCCCACTTCGAAAACTACACGGATATTCCGCAAATCAAGAGTCTCAGTGACCAGGTCAAGTCGATCCACCAAGATTTGGCGCAGCAGATCACTCGCGACTTCAAGGAGGCGTTCTCCGGTGCGAACGCGAAAAGTTTCATACCCAACAAGCAGCTGGCGTCCGCCTGTCTTGTGGTCTCGGCGCTCGAGCCGAAAGTGAAACGCGACCTGCTCAAGTGGTTCATCGATCTGCAACTGCAGGAGTACATGCATCTCTTTAACGAAACCGAGGAGACCGCGTGGCTCGACAAGATCGACAAGCGGTACGCGTGGCTCAAACGGCACCTGATCGAGTTCGAGGATCGGCTGGGCGGCATGTTCCCGCAGAATTGGGAGGTGTCGGAGCGGATCGCTCTGCAGTTTTGCAACGTGACGCGCGAGGAGCTGCCGAAGATCATGACGAAGCGGAAGCACGAGGTCGACGTGAAGCTGCTGCTGTACGCGATACAGAAGACGGCGAATTTCGAGACGCTGCTCGCGCGACGCTTTACCGGCGTCACGATATCTGAGAGTGAAGACGCAGGGCACAAGGAGGGCGCAAAAGGCGTGCCAGGTAAGAATGTTATTTTGAGCGCTTCTTTTGAGACAAGGTCAAGCTCAATCGGGCGGGTTTCACCGCAACTCATTTATATAATGGCGGTTAATTATACTTATTCAAATAGTCGGAATGAAATCTCCAAATTCGACAGTCCAACAATGCCCTTGTGAAGCGCAATCGGTTGATATTTCCGTTAACTGCGCGACCTACCTTGCCGGTTTTATTCTGGAT
Source organism: Photinus pyralis (assembly GCF_008802855.1). NCBI lineage: Eukaryota > Metazoa > Arthropoda > Insecta > Coleoptera > Lampyridae > Photinus > Photinus pyralis. Next base: position 20,340,450 of record NW_022170250.1, read on the forward strand.
TTTAGAATACTCAAATCTCTGATTCTCTTCCTTCTACCCTGTCAAGAGAGCGTTCGGTGGCTGTAAAACAATATTCCTACAGGAACGGTTGCAAAACGGATAAATTGCAGCGTTATCGACGGTAAGACAAACAATTTATCAATTTGAAAAGACGCAATAAGCTCACTCCCTCGTCTCCTAGAGCCAATAAATACACGCGAATCGTGTAAGAGCGAGAAGAACGAGTCCGCAAGATATTGACCTTGAATGCCCTTGACAATATAATTTGACACCGCAAGAAATGGGTTCATTACCCTTGGATGGTCTTAAGAATGTAATTAAAAAATGAGGTCATTTAATCCCTTCTATGACCTTGAAAACAATTCACAACACGAAAAATAGGTTCATTGTGTTTGAATGACCTTGAGAGTATAATTAGACAGTGCATAACGATGTCTTTGACCTTGGATAACCTCTAGCATATAATTTGACACCGCAAAACAAGGGCCATTGAACTTGTATGCTCTTGAACAAAGCAAAAAAAATGGTTTCATTGACCTTGTGTGCCCTTGACAATATAATTTGACACCGCAAAAAATTAGTTCATTAAGCTTGGATGGTCTCGAGAACGTAATTAACAAAATGACGCCATTTAATCCCTTCTATGACCTTGAAAACGTAATTTCACAACACGAAAAATGAGTTCATTGTGCTTGAATGACCTTGAGAGTATAATTAGACTGTGCATAACGATGCCTTTGGCCTTGGATAACCTCTAGCATGTAATTTGACACCGCAAAACAAGCGGCCATTGACCTTGTATGCTCTCGAACAAAGCAAAAAAATGGTTTCATTGACCTTGTGTGCCCTTGACAATATAATTTGACACCGCAAAAAATTAGTTCATTAACCTTGGATGGTCTCGAGAATGTAATTAAAAAATCAGGTCATATAATCCCTTCTATGACCTTGAAAACGTAATTTCACAACACGAAAAATGGGTTCATTGTGCTTAAATGACCTTGAGAGTATAATTAGACATTGCATAACGATGTCTTTGACCTTGGATAATCTAGCATGTAATTTGACACCGCAAAACAAGGGGCCATTGAACTTGTATGCTCTTGAACATAGCAAAAAATGGGTTGATTGACCTTGTATGTCCTTGACAATATAATTTGACACCGTAAAAAATGGGTTCATCAACCTTGGATGGTCTGGAGAATGTAATTAAAAAATGAGGTCATTTAATCCCTTGTATGACCTTGAAATCGTAATGTTGCAACACGAGAAATGGGTTCATTGTGCCTGAATGGCCTTGAGATTATAATTAGACACTGCATAACGATGTCTTTGACCTTGGATAACCTCTAGCATTTAATTTGACACCACAAAACATGGGACCATTGACTTTGTATGCTCCTGAACAAAGCAAAAAATTGGGTTCATTGACCTTGGATGACCTCGAGAATGTAATTAGACACTACAAAAATGAGGAAATTGCCCTTCGATCTTGAAAATGTAACCTGACACCACAACAATCTAGTCATTGACCTTGAATGTTCTTGAGGTTGTATTTTGACACCAGAATTGAGGTAATTGACCTTAGGTGACATTGAAAATGCAATTGGATACCACAGTTGAGGTCTCTGATCTTGGTTGACCTCGGAAATCTAATTTAACACCACATCAGTTGAGGTAATTGACCATGTATGACCTTGTAAATTTAAATTTGACACCCCAAAAAATCAACTACAGTGTGCACTTTGACTTTTACTGCGACATATTTTACAAGGTCACGTGGCATATAACTTTCACCATGGTCCAATTTCCCGAGTGACCACCACGTGGTATATCACCTTGACCTACTTTTAAAAAATTGGTTTTTTTGTTTGTTATAAGGCGTTCTCAACTTTTGTCATGCGCAATGCATTCATTTTAGTTGGAGTGTTCATCGGTAACGCATTTTTATCGTACGTGTTCTATTCTGAATTTTTTTACAGCCGGTGACTCAGTTTTCGTGGGGTTGATCGGGCGATGCTTCATTCCGTTTCTCTACATTTACATCGAGAGCATCGATCGAAATTTGGCCGATCTGATCGAGAGGTTCCTCAACAACGACAACAAGAACATCATGACCGAAGCGACTGAGACGCAGGCGAGCGTCCTTCCCAGTTGCGGTGATCTCTTCGTGTTCTACAAGAAGAGCATGGTGCAATGCACGCAGCTGAGCAAGGGCCAAACGATGCTCGATCTAACCAAGCTCTTCCAAAAGTATCTGCGCGAGTACGCCATTAAAATACTGCAGAACAATCTGCCGAAGATCGAGACGCAGTCGTTGGGCAGCAGCGTTCAGTCGATCACGCGCGACCTGCAGAAGATGTCCACCTCAGGTCTGATACAGAACTTCTCGTCGTTTCTCAAGGAGGGCGAGATCACGCGTTTCACCAAGGACGAGCTGCGGAAGATCTGTTGCACGCTTACGACTGCCGAGTACTGCCTGGAGACGACGCAACAGCTCACGCAGAAGCTGAAGGAGAAGACCGAACCGAGTCTGGCCGATCAGATCAATTTGTCGCAGGAGGAGAGCATTTTTCACAGGTGAATGCGGTCCCTCTCGCCTCACGATTGTTTAACGAGTGATTGCTTTGCAGCGTAATATCAAATTGCATTCAAATTTTGGTACAGGACTTGGAGAACGCCTGCGAGCCCGCGTTGACCGCAATGGGCAAGGTAGGTGGAGTTCAGTGCGTTAAGCTGATTCTGCTCTGTGTTTTGTGAAAAATTTCAGTCCCCAAGGGTAGGTTTCTTAAATAGGATCGACTAACTTGTGAGTCTTTTTGATCTGGAGGCTGGAGGTAAGACTACATTTCATTTAATAATTAACACAGGCAGGACCGGCTGAATGAATTTGCCTGATGTAGTTTATTTCAGTCATTTGGTTCTAGATCCAATGGCAAAGTATTGATTGCGTCGGCGACCAAAGCCCGTACACCGCTTCGATAGCGACCCACTTCGAAAGCACAGTGCCGATAATACGCGACCATCTCTCACATTCCCGCAAGTACTTCACCCAGTTCTGCATAAAATTCGCCAATTCCTTCATTCCGAAATTTACGAACAACATCTACAAATGCAAACCAATAAATACCGAGGGGGCGGAGCAGCTGCTACTCGACACCTACATGGTCAAACTGCTTCTGCTAAACCTCCCCTTGGTCGCGTCCCAAATTAATCGACAGGCGCCGGCGACCTACACTAAAGCCGTAATAAAGGGCATCACGAGGGCGGAGATGATTCTGAAGGTGGTGATGACGCCCGTCGATCCGTCGAAGGCGTTCGTCGAACAGTTCATGAAGCTTCTGCCCGAATGCCAGGCGTCGGAGCTGACGAAGATACTCGAAATGAAAAACGTCAAGAAGCAGGAGCAGGCGTACCTGATCGAGATATTTCGCTCGCACAAGCCGGGCATCGAAAAGGAAACGCATGAAGACGACGGTGCTACGAACGAAGGTGGACGGATAAAAAAGTTGGAGAAGCTAATCAAGAAGGGCTTACCGAAATAATTCCTAGCTGTAAGAAATAAAAAATAGAAATCTCGCTTTTTTTCATTTGTTAATAAGTATTAACATCTTTGGTGGCCGGAGTAACGTTCCTTCTGAATTGTAAGTAAAGTAGAAGGGCGACACTATCCGCCATCTTGGGTTGTGTGCAAAGATGGCGTACCCGAGGGCGTACCTATATGTCAAAACTGTTTTTTGCACGCATGTTTTGAGAAAAATCATTTTTTTGTAAACAAGTTTCATACTCTCTTCTTGGTGTGCTACTACGCTCTCGATTCCGTATCGTTGGGCTTGGTTTTTCGCTGCATTTGCTTGCTCGTGTCAAGTTCAACGATTTTCGCTACCAGTGTTTTTATTGCTTCCTGTATCGCGTTGTCGTATTGGACTGAAAAACAAACATTACATCAAAAACGTAAACGATGAGAAACAATAGGATAACGGTATTACACATGTCATTCTGCATTGCGGTTAAACAAAGTATTTCAAAAACAGAGATTGAAACACAAAAAAAATATCAAATGCGGCATACAAAACGCAAATACTATATAAAGAAATGCAAAAACTACTACCTGCATAAAAAAACACAAAATAACAACAAACATTTATGGACCGCCATTCAAGACAAGATGCCAAACGTAACCCACGTTCGTGCTATCTAGATGGCGCAGGCAGCTTTTTCCCACCTAGAAATTGCATGGTTGCCAACTCTTAAAAATGTATGTATCATCGTAAGTTGTATATACAGGATCTCAATATCTTTTCCTACATATATGCCAGCATTAACGATCCATTTAAGAAAAAGATGTTTAAACCTCTTTAAAAAAAAGGTCAAAGGATATTAATTGAACTGTGTGCATATTTAAATAAATTGTAAAATTAGAGCTTTAAATAATCCAGCAAATGAGTGAAGCAAAGCTGACTCGGTTTCCATATCCCGTTTTCCGTTCCCTTTCCAATTTCCAAGTTTCCTTTTCTGCTTGTTTCCATCCCTGAGTTCCATCCTGATTCCGTTTCTTATTTCCGGATTCTGTGTACCTTTTTATAATTATTCTGTGTTCGGTCGGCTTTATTTTGCCCCCCCCCCATTCTTTTATTTAACAATCAATTCCCCCCCCCCCCCATTTCTCACTTGTTTTTCGATTCTGCATTTTTGAATTCCTCTCGTTTGTATCACCCTATTCTTATTTCCGCTTTTGCTTAAAGTTTCCCGCCCAAAGCTTAAAATCTGACTACAATCTCGGCTCGTTTTATTGCTGTCCAGGCGGTCTTCCATGTCTGTTTGGAAATTTTGAAAAACTTCAGAAACGGAAATGTGCGCAGTAATTTCAGAAATCCAGAATTCGTTCGTGCTCTTGATGGTGATGCAAAGATACCGCGCTACCAAAAGGAGTAGCCCTTCCTGTAAGGGTGATCTGAGGTGACAATATTCAACTTCTTTCTGTCAATTAATCTGATAATATCAAGAAAAATCTGAAGAAATCAAAAGAAGTACCCAAGGGAAAGGAAGGCGACATACTGAGTGGTGTGGAGAGCTGTTTTATTTAAGCTTTTGCTTCAAATATGCATTAATCCTACCAAATTGACAATAAACTGACCTTTTTTTAAAGAGAATTTTTGTTACAATTATCACTTTTACAATAATTATTACAGTTGAGAATGTCTCGACCTTTGTTTTTCATAAAGTTGCAAGGTGACAGGCCATTAAAGGTCTTAATTAGGCATGGGAATTTTTTTCGATATATCGATAGGTTATATCGAATAACAATAGGTAGAGCTAAAAAAAATCGATATATCGATAGATCGATAACTATCGATACTTATCGATAAGTATCGATATATCGATACCTATCGATATGTCGATAACTATTGATATATCGATATGTCAATAACTATCGATATGTCGATAACTATCGATATGTCGATAACTATTGATATATCGATATGTCGATAACTATATCGATATGTCGATAACTATCGATATGTCGATAACTATCGATATGTCGATAACTATTGATATATCGATATGTCGATAACTATTGATATATCGATATGTCGATAACTGCACGATAAAATTATGTTCTTGTTGAGATTTCAACGAGCGCTACTATTTTTATAATAAAATCCATTTTCGGGTTTACTCTCGTGTAAATTTACTATTTTTAGTTGCTCGACGTTTCGGAAACTTAACTTTGCTCCCTTTCTCAAGAGAAGCACTACGTCACATCATCATCCATGCCAAATAAACGCAGTAATAAAATCTTTAGAAAATAGATCTTTTCGTCTTACTGACGATTGCTCAAAAAAAAGAAGCACTTCAAAAACAAAATGTTGCATCAAAATGGCTACTCTTTAGATAAAATAAAGAAGACAATCAAAGGGTGTAATCATGGCCTATGTATCGGTATCTGACTGATGGTTACAGAGGACCAGTCACAAAAAAACAGAAATGCTAAAGAGCCCTGCGATAATTGCACAGTTAATATGGTAACTCCATTAAAGTTGCAAGAACTGCATTCGGTTATTTTCATATTTTGTTAAAAGAGCCCTCTTCTCTTGTCGGGCTCTTTCGCCAAAATATAAAAGTAAACTCATGCAGTTTTTAGACACGCTTTCAAAAAAATTATCGGTAATATTATATCGATACCTATATTAAAAACTATCGCCATAACGAGAACTATCGATATACCGATACTTATAGATATAGCGGTAGTTATCGATCTTTCGATAGTTATCGGTGTATCTATAACCATCGATATTTCGATAATTATCGGCATATCGATAAGTAAAATATATCGATAGGTAAGTACCCGATACTTATATCGATAGGTGAAAACAGTTATCGCCCATCCCTAGTCTTAATGTCGCATTTTCTCACATATGTTGTCAATCCGTTCACTGCAAGAAATAAAATAGGCATTGCATATTACATATAACTCTCGCCAGGAGAGATTGCCGGTCACAGCACACCTTGTGTCAATTTACAATCAATGTTTTTTTAAGATGCGAGCGACTTCCGGAATAGGATCGTGCCAAAGTTCAACGAAAAGACTTTTGCTTCACATTGGCACGATCCTATCCCGGAAGTCGCTCACATCTTAAGAAAAACACAGATTGTAGACCGGGATCAGGTCTTCTGTGACCGGCAATCTTTCCCGGCGAGAGGTATATTAAATTTCATTTACCATTTTCTGAATATTCACTGCATACGGTAGTAACAAACGAAGTGAATGGTTTTTTACAGGCAACATTTCAAAAATGAGCTTATTCGGGTGCCTTTTGTAAATTGATCGAGATCTCGGCAACGAAATATCGTAGAACTTTCGGGTTTTCGGCATTATAGTCGTACTATCATGTTATTCCTGCATCGTTTAGTCGCGAAGGAAAGAGGCTACCACTAGGAGGTCGCCCGGTATCCGAGGGACCGGTATCGACACTGCACCCCGATGCGTTCGCTAACATCTTAACTTGGTAGGTTGGTCCGCGACTACGACCTTTGTCCCTATCCGTCTGGGTTTTGGCTCCCATGCGCCACGTACAATCGTCACTGCCCATACCGAAGCACGAGTCTCTTTACGATCATTTGGGTGCCTGTGTGGGCTTCCCCTTATCCCTTTATTTAGTTATTGATTATGGAGGTGCGCCCGATGGGTTTCATCTCCCTTTTTCGTACTTCTCTCACACTTTATTATCGCTTCTCTTTCTTTCGCACCTTTTACTTGTCATAATTGATGTGTTAGAACTGTATGACCTCAGCTTCTTCTGCACACTGGGGTGCTTGCCTCTCTGCTCCGGGGTGGTTTGGTGGCCTTCCATGATTAGATGCAGTACCACTCGATGTAACTAAAATGAACTCTTTGTATATTGCGCCTTCAAATTGACGCACTCTGTACAATACAATTTACCAACTCTTTGGTTAATGACGTAAGTGACTCGTTTGACATTTCGCTGTCCTTTTTCTTATTTAAAGGTCGCGAGGGTTAGCGGCAAGTTTTCAAGTAAATTTCCTCCCTAGTCATCAGTAATTAATTAAGCAATGCTCAACCGGATCGTGAAACCGTCCATTTCCGGCGTACCAAAGGCAGTTAAATGCTTCAGCACGACGCCTCAGGTAAAATTCCTATTTTAATCTCGATTATGCAATCCCAAGTGCCATTTAGAACAACTTCAAAGTGGCCGTGGCAGGCGCGAGCGGCGGAATCGGGCAACCCCTATCGCTCCTGCTCAAGCAAAACCCTCTCGTTACTGAATTATCCCTGTACGATGTCGTACATACCCCCGGTGTCGCCGCTGACCTCTCGCATATCGAAACGCCCGCGAAAGTAAAGGGGTAAGCAATATATTTTGCGTAAATTGCGGTTTATACTTTGTCGTTTAGATATGTCGGGGCAGAGAGCATTTGTGACGCTTTTAAGGGTTGCGACGTCGTCGTGATTCCGGCCGGTGTACCCCGAAAACCTGGTGGGTAAGGTTACGACGCGACTGTCTTAACTAACAAAGTCTTGTAGGCATGACGAGAGACGACCTTTTCAACACCAACGCGTCCATCGTGCGAGACATCGCGAAGGCGTGCGTCGAGGCCTGTCCCAAGGCGATGCTCGCCATCATTTCCAACCCGGTTAACTCGACGGTTCCCATTGCTTCCGAAATATTCAAAAAGGTCAGGCAAAATGCTCAACTCCGAGGAGCTATAACGGGATTGGTTCGTTTTTATTGCTGGCAAATGTACAGGATGGTCATTCAAAAACTGTCAATACTCTGCCGCCGTTTGTTTTCATTTTTGATCCTTAGTTTGTTTGCAAAATGTTACACCCTGTATACCTATAGAATTTGGCAATGGTAGAGTGGTGGAATATACTGGGTGATATTATGTAAAATGTTGGTAAGTAGTAACAGTTTTCAATATTCCCCCAAAAAAATAATGTCTAACAAGACTTCTGAACTCTCTGCGGACCCCCCCCTCACCTAAATTAACCGAAAAAAATATAACAGGGTACCTACTTTCCACCAATTTGGGGGGGGGGGGGGTAGGTAGACACTTTTTAACACCTGTTTTATGGTTTACTGAACTGTATATACAGGGTGTAACATGCACAAAAAATATTTCTACATGAAATGTAGTGTCAACCATCCATCCATTTGCAAACTCTATGTAGAAGGTGCAACAGGGTCTTTTACCGACACGCGTATAGAGCCCCCCCCCCCTTTCCATAATTTTTTACATGTTACATTCTTTATATAGAACTCTGCAAAGAGACTGGTTAAATACACAGGGCTGGAACCCTTTTTTGCGTCTTTGTGTAGGAATTTTTGACAAAGCAGGAGGGAGCGGGGGAATTTTAAAAATATTTTTACAAAATTGAATTTTGGAAAAATCAAATTTTTTGGTTTGGTCCTATTTAGTGCACCTTTATTTTACATCATCCTGTATATAGTTGTATATAGTTGAGCAATCGGTGAGAGACTGGTGAAGTATATTGGGTGGTAGAAAGTTTTGTGATCGGGGGGGGGGAGTGTTCACACCTGTTGTTGTGGTTTACTGTACTCTATATGCAGGATGTAATATGTACACAAAAATATTCCGAGGTCGATTTCCAAACTATGTACAGGGTGCAACAGGGTGTTCACCGGCACAAGTATAGCGCCCCTCTCCCCTCCCTACAAAGTCAACAATGGATGAGTAACTAACGGGGACACATACCTTCTTTCCACAATTTTTGACATGTTACACCTTGTGTATAGAATTCAGGAGACACTGGTGAAATATACAGGGTGGTAGGACGAAAAATAGTATTTTAGTTTTTTGTTTGGGGGGGGGGGGGGTTACAGTACTGTTCACACCTGTTTTTGTGGTTTACTGTCCTATATACACAGGATGTAACACGTACAAAAAATATTTCCACATAAAAAATAATGTCAACTGAGATCAATTTCCAAACTATGTACAGGGTGCAGATCTCTCTCCAACGACACGCGTATAGCGCCACCCCTCCCTAAAAAGTCAACAATCCAAAAAAAAAAACGTGGACCCACCTTCTTTCCACAATTTTGTACATGTTACACCCTGTATATAGAACTCGGCAAAGAGACTGGTTAAATACACGGGGCTTGAACCCTTTTTGCGTCTTTGTGTAGGAATTTTTGACAAAGCAGGAGGGAGCGGGGGAATTTTAAAAACATTTTTACAAAATTGAAAAAATCAAATTTTTTGGTTTGGTCCTATTTAGTGCACCTTTATTTTACATCATCCAGTATAGAGTTGAGCAATAAGTGTCCGGTGGAGCTGACATGTTGGAAAAAAATTTTTTTTTACACATTTCCACTTTGCACCGTGTATGTTGGGTGGAATATACAGGGTGAAATTGAGCAAAAAGTTCTACACAGAAAACTTTTTAAACGCCTAACGGCCTAACTGTGTCCATTTGCCAGATACTAAAAATGGCCGCCAAATACTTGCGTTTTATGATACTTGTTATTTGACTTATTTGTTACTCAATTATACAGGCAGGTAAATACGACCCCAAGAGAATATTCGGCGTGACCACCCTCGACGTCGTCCGCGCAAACACCTTCATCGCGGAGGCAAAGTGTCTCGACCCGCTTACCGTCAAAGTGCCGGTCATCGGCGGTCACGCAGGCGTCACGATCATGCCGCTCATCTCGCAGGCGTCGCCCAAGGTGTCGTTCAGCGAGAGCGAGCTCAAGGCGCTCACCGTACGCATTCAGGACGCCGGCACGGAGGTGGTCAAGGCGAAGGCGGGCGCCGGCTCGGCGACACTCTCGATGGCGTACGCGGGCGCCAGATTCGCCATCGCCCTGCTACGCGGTCTGAAGGGTGAGGCGAACGTCATCGAGTGCGCGTTCGTCAAGTCGGACGTCACCGAGGCGCCCTACTTCGCGACGCCTCTACTGTTGGGAAAAGGGGGAATCGAGAAGAACCTGGGACTCGGCACGCTAAGCGCGTTCGAGCAGCAGCTGCTGAAGGCTGGCATACCGGAACTGATTGCTAGCATTAAGAAGGGGGAACAATTTGTAAATAAATAAAGGTGATCTATGCTTCGAACGGTGTTTTGTTTTGCAGTGTTGCGATATTTTAGACTGGGAAAATTTTAATTTGTTTAGTAAAATTAGCGTAAGTGTAACATGTACAATACCATCATTTATAATATAATGTGACATAAGGGACCTTGATTCGAACTGGACATGTTGTACCATAGATCTGATCTACCATTTAATCCTTATAATAGTGATTAAATCATTTTACACTGTACAGAAGTGTTCATAGGGTGACCCGGGCGTAAGCGAAATGTACGTTAAAGGGACACCCTAACACGATGAAAGGGACGATTTGTTGTTTACTTTTTTCTTTCAGGTAATTGGATTTGTACAGAATTAAGTGGAGATTTTAATTTTCGGATAGCGATATGCCCCAGCTCCTGAAATATTTTCCCTAATTTTGGGACACCTGTGGTCCTCCGGAAATATTTAGAATTTATTTAAAGTGGAGAATCTATCATTTTCCCCAATTTTGGGGCAACTGTGGAGCTCCTATGTTATAGTTTATTTAAAAGTGGAGGATCTATCACTTTCCCCAATTTTGGGGCAAGTGTAGAGCTCTTACGTTGTTATAGTTTATTTAAAAGTGGAGGATCTATCTTTTTCCCCAATTTTGGGGCAAGTGTAGAGCTCCTACGTTGTTATTTATTTAAAGTGTAAGATATCTAACGTTTTCCCAACTTTTGGGGCAAGTCTGGAGCTCCTACGTTGGTATAATTTATTTAAAGTGGAGGATCTATCGTTTTCACAAATTTTGGGGCAACTGTAAAGCTTCTGAGTTGTTATAATTTATTTAAAGTGGAGGATCTATCGTTTTCCCCAATTTTGGGGCAAGTGTAGAGCTCCTACCTTGTCATTTTTTTAAAAATGGAGGATCTATAGTTTTCACAAACTTTGGGGCAACTGTAGAGCTCTTACGTTGTTATAATTTATTTAAAGTGGAGGATCTATCGTTTTCAGTGGCGGATTTACGGGGTAAATTAGGTATTTAGGTAATACCTACTCCGCTCCGCCCACTTTAAAATAAAGGCAATAATATATAGAGAGCAACTTTGGTTTTGGTTAAAGTCTAAAGTCACTAAAATCTAAATATTCTGTAGTATTCAGTGAGTGGTCAGTGTTGACAGTCAACGATTTGGCTATTCGGCATCGATCGGCAATTCGCTACATTGATGCCCAAAATAACAAATAGGTATCAGGTACTTAGTACTGCTACTGAGGTGAGGTACCTGCGTCTGCCTTTCACGAAATGACGAAAATAAGAATTTTAAATTTTAAAAACAGGAATTTTTTTGCCCATAACTTTTGATGGAGACGTCTAATCGAAAAAGTACGAATCGTTTTGGATTCTACGCACCCAAATTAATAAGAAAAAGTTTTTTCCCGAGAAATTTTGGTGCAGTCGATTTTTGGGAAAAAAAAGGTACACTGCCTTTTTTTGCCCAGAAAAAAAATTGTCTCAGATCGACCGGAAAAAAAATATTTTCTTATAGAATGTGGCCTGTAGAATCCATAATTTCAAACAGTTCCAAGATCGGACTACTAGATCAAAAGTTACAGCCCTTTGAATTTTTTGTCGAAATTGGTTTTTTGCCCATAAATATACCTATTATTCAAAGTTTTCGTTGACTAATTAAAGCAAATGCAATAAAGGGGCCTGTCAGCAGTACGAAATAAAATACCGTTCTAATCTAATCTTTTTCGCCTGTACAATAATAAATAGATAAATGACTATCAGCAACCTGCAACCCCCCCCCTTCTAGTACGCACTGGGTGACTGTATGTGCCACGAACTTGTTTAATCACCCCCCCCCCCCCAGAATCGTTTTCCTCAATTTTGGGGCAAGTGTAGAGCCCCTACGTTATAATTTATTTAAAGTGGATGATTGATCCTTTTCCCCAATTTTGGGGCAAGTGTAGAACTCCTAATACGTTGTTGTCATTTATTTAAAGTGGAAGATCTATCGTTTTCCCAAATTTTGGGGCAACTGTAGAGCTTCCGAGTTGTTATAATTTATTTAAAGTGGAGGATCTATCATTTTCCCCAATTTTGGGGCAAGTGTAGAGCTCCTACGTTGTTATAATTTATTTAAAAATGGAGGATCTATCGTTTTCCCCAATTTTGGGGCAAGTGTAGAGCTCCTACGTTGTTATAATTTATTTAAAAGTGGAGGATCTATCGTTTTCCCCAATTTTGGGGCAAGTGTAGAGCCCCTACGTTGTTATAATTTATTTGAAGTGTATGATTGATCGTTTTCCCATATTTTGGGGCAAGTATAGAGCTCCTACGTTGTTACAATTTATTTAAAAGTGGAGGATCTATCGTTTTCCCCAATTTTGGGGCAAGTGTAGAGCTCCTACATTGTTGTCATTTACTTAAAGTGGAAGATATAACGTTTTCCCATATTTTGGGGCAAGTATAGAGCTCCTACGTTGTTACAATTTATTTAAAAGTGGAGGATCTATCGTTTTCCCCAATTTTGGGGCAAGTGTAGAGCTCCTACATTGTTGTCATTTACTTAAAGTGGAAGATATAACGTTTTCCCATATTTTGGGGCAAGTATAGAGCTCCTACGTTGTTACAATTTATTTAAAAGTGGAGGATCTATCGTTTTCCCCAATTTTGGGGCAAGTGTAGAGCTCCTACATTGTTGTCATTTACTTAAAGTGGAAGATATAACGTTTTCCCATATTTTGGGGCAAGTATAGAGCTCCTACGTTGTTACAATTTATTTAAAAGTGGAGGATCTATCGTTTTCCCAATTTTGGGGCAAGTGTAGAGCTCCTACATTGTTGTCATTTATTTAAAGTGGAAGATCTAACGTTTTCCCAAATTTTGGGGAAGTATAGACCTCCTACGTTGTTACAATTTATTTAAAAGTGGAGGATCTATCGTTTTCCTCAATTTTGGGGCAAGTGTAGAGCTCCTACGTTGTTGTCATTTATTTAAAGTGGAAGATCTAACGTTTTCCCAAATTTTGGGGCAACTTTAGAGCTCCTACGTTGTTGTCATTTATTTAAAGTGAAAGATCTAACGTTTTCCCAAATTTTGGGGCAATTGTAGAGCTCCTACGTTGTTGTCATTTATTTAAAGTGGAAGATCTAACGTTTTCCCAAATTTTGGGGCAAGTATAGAACTCCTACGTTGTTACAATTTATTTAAAAGTGGAGGATCTATTGTTTTCCCCAATTTTGGGGCAAGTGTAGAGCTCCTACGTTATTGTCATTTATTTAAAGTGGAAGATCTAACGTTTTCCCAAATTTTGGGGCAAGTATAGAACTCCTACGTTGTTGTCATTTATTTAAAGGGAAAGATCTAACGTTTTCCCAAATTTTGGGGCAAGTATAGAACTCCTACGTTGTTGTCATTTATTTAAAGTGGAAGATCTAACGTTTTCCCAAATTTTGGGGCAAGTATAGAACTCCTACGTTGTTACAATTTATTTAAAAGTGGAGGATCTATTGTTTTCCCCAATTTTGGGGCAAGTGTAGAGCTCCTACGTTATTGTCATTTATTTAAAGTGGAAGATCTAACGTTTTCCCAAATTTTGGGGCAAGTATAGAACTCCTACGTTGTTGTCATTTATTTAAAGTGAAAGATCTAACGTTTTCCCAAATTTTGGGGCAATTGTAGAGCTCCTACGTTGTTGTCGTTTATTTAAAGTGGAAGATCTAACGTTTTCCCAAATTTTGGGGCAAGTATAGAACTCCTACGTTGTTACAATTTATTTAAAAGTGGAGGATCTATTGTTTTCCCCAATTTTGGGGCAAGTGTAGAGCTCCTACGTTATTGTCATTTATTTAAAGTGGAAGATCTAACGTTTTCCCAAATTTTGGTTACAATTTATTTAAAAGTGGAGGATCTATTGTTTTCCCCAATTTTGGGGCAAGTGTAGAGCTCCTACGTTATTGTCATTTATTTAAAGTGGAGGATCTAACGTTTTCCCAAATTTTGGGGCAAGTATAGAACTCCTACGTTGTTACATTTATTTAAAGTGAAAGATCTAAGTTTTCCCAAATTTTGGGGCAATTGTAGAGCTCCTACGTTGTTGTCATTTATTTAAAGTGGAGATCTAACGTTTTCCCAAATTTTGGGGCAAGTATAGAACTCCTACGTTGTTACAATTTATTTAAAAGTGGAGGATCTATTGTTTTCCCCAATTTTGGGGCAAGTGTAGAGCTCCTACGTTATTGTCATTTATTTAAAGTGGAAGATCTAACGTTTTCCCAAATTTTGGGGCAAGTTTAGAGCTCCTACGTTACAATTTATTTAAAAGTGGAAGATCTAACGTTTTCCCAAATTTTGGGGAAGTATATAGACCTCCTACGTTGTTGCAATTTATTTAAAAGTGGAGGATCTATCGTTTTCCTCAATTTTGGAGCAAGTGTGGAGCTTCTACGTTGTGTGTCAGGGCGGGGGGGATGTATGTGCTCGCAGCTGGCAATATGCAGCAGTGAATTAAAATCCAATAAACAAAAAACTAGTCATATAATTTTCCTTAATTCTACAAATACACAAATCAGTCTGTATCTGGATCGGAGTCGGGGGCGAGAACTTCGCCCAAATCGGCCATTTGCGGATGAAACGTGTCCTCGTAGCACCTTCCGAAAATTCGCCTGATCTTCGTGCTGTGCGTCGACTCGGGAGATCGCGTGATCACGTCCCCGTTCTCTTTCTCCGGCAGATCCATGGGATCAGTGAAATCTTCCCAATTTACATCGTTCATGATGGGCACCGCCGACGAGGTTAATGTTGACGGGACGTCGTTCGATTTGAGGGTCGCGATGACAAAGTTCACCTCGAATGTTGGGTTTTTCACTTCGATAAGCGCCGGCCTGTGGCATCAATCATAAATGTGTTCAATTGCGAGCGGCGGAGGGAGTTACTCACCGGCCTGGTGCGTCGAAATTGAGTAGCATTCCCAGAGTGGTGGTTTCGGCTAGGCTGACGGCGGCGCGAAACGGTTTTAGTGAGAAGGTGATGTTTGTGTCGCGCGTAATTTTGAAACTACTGAATTCGCCCGCCATGAGAGTAATCTGGGATCGCACGCCTTTTGTGACTGCTGTGTCTCCTACACAAAGTGTTTAGAGAGTATAGTAGTGAAGAACACTACCTACCTGTGATATAATTGCGAATTAGTGCTCGCTGAGACGTAACATCTAAGCTCATGTCGTCATCATGCAACTGGAAATTACACAAAACTTGACCGAACAGTTGTGCCGTAGCCCCCAAGTAACTGGTATTGTTATCCTTATTGTACACGATATTCACCGCTTCTCCGTCGCTTAAAAAGAGTGCCCGCACCACCATCACATCATGTTTGTACTTAAATCTAAATACTATCTTCACTGGGTCCTCCTCCAACTCGATTTTGCAAAACTCCATCTAGAATTCCACCAGTAGTTACGATGGACGACACCTCGCAGGCTAGTACCTTTTTATCCTTGTGCGAGAAAGACTTGAACACGCTCAGCATGCCCTTAACTGGGATCCGGCACTGTAAGTCAATTTGGGACACCTCGTACGAGGAGAAGAAGGTGTCTCTGAGATGGACCGTGCAGTACGCCGTAGTGGTCATGTTTACGCTTTTAAGCGAGAGATAGTCCTTTTTTGCCTCCACGTAGACATCGTCTCCGATTTTAGAGAGCGCATTAATTAATTTACTAAGCACTGCAACAGGAAATTGTGTTAGGGGTACGACGACATAACCTTAAAATGTTCAATTTTACCCTTTATGTTGGGGCCCGGTATAGTGCAATTCATTTTCGAAGAGTTTCTCCTGAAATATACATTAAAAACGTTCAATTAGAGACGGAAAAGAGGACTTCTTTTAAGTTGAAAAGTTAGGTTATGGTTACATTTCAAAATAAGGGATGTGGCTCTAGTACCGTCACCGGTTGACTATTTCCATCTTTATTATATACAGATAATGAAAGTTGTATGTCGTCCCTAAAAAAGCAACGGTTGGAGAAGCTACGAGCGTCTCATGATGACGTCCAAGCCGGACAATGTGCACGGTTATTGTCTGCACAATTAAAACTACGTTTCTAGAGGTAACAGTAGCTGATTTCTATTCGCCTTAACCTATACCCGGATTACGTAGATGTAGCGCTCTAGTTTTTGTTTCGTAATTTGGAGGTTTCACGCCCCTTCTCGCTCTTCCTTTACCATCGACCCCTCTGCACGTCTTCCACTTCAGCTAAATCAGCTACACGCCACTGTATTTTACGCTTTCAGGAGATGTGTAGGAAAATTTGGATCCGTTTTGGAAATATCTAACGGTTTGCAAAATAATGTTACCTCTTTTGCATTTTCGTCGACTTCAGTGGTCTCCTATACACGCATCCTTTCAGTCTGTTTTCTTCATCCTTGAATTCTTCGCGGCAGCCTTCTTTACGTCATCCTTACGCTTTTATTAGAACCTCTCACCTTTCGACACCGAGTGTCGGCTCGTTCGGCACTGCTTTTAACTCTCGTATATTTTCGGGTGGTTTTATATCTCCCGAAACCACGGCTTCTTCGTTCATTTTTCACACCTCCCCCCTAAGAAATTCCTCTTTAACTCCTCCTTCCTTCAGGTCATTCTGTCATCTGTTGAAGTTTTCCTTTCGCGTCCCTTTCTGGCTTCTCTCTCGCCTCTTAGAGTTATTTTATATCCTCCCTCTCCCTCCTCCCTTACACACACTCCTACCTCACATTTCATATTTGAGATGCCTTCTTTCCATTGCGTTTTATCGCGTTTCCGTCGGCCCTACATTAAACCATTCTCGTGCTTGCTTTCACGTTCACACCATCTCCACGCCCTTCTCAAGGGTCTTCTATGCGCACTCTTTCACGTCTCTACATATCTTAGACTCCTTTTTCCACGCATCTTTCAGGGCTCTCATTTATTTTTAATTCTCCCCCCTCCCCCTCCCAACTTCTATTTTCTTCATCTCCTTCAAATCTTCCTTACTAATCGTTCACGTTTTTTTGAGGTTTATTGAATCCTTCATCAAGTCTTACACTTTCTTTAACTTTTTTTTGCCTCTCTTACTTTTACTTCTGCTTTACTCCCCCTCACGTGTTATTTACATTTCAGCGTTCAGGCGTCCATCAGAATATTACCTACACACGCATTCATACCGCCATCCTTACACCAGGTCTCTTTCGTTTCTCAAACCTTCCCTCCCACTCTGCCTCTTCAAGTTATTCGCGCTTTCTTTTTTTTCATTTAAGCATTTTCCATGCGCTCTCTTTATTTCCAGTATCACGCGTACTTAGCATATGCTGGTTTTGTTAGGATCAGCGATAGTCACGACTCACGTTCTTCTTCACCGCCTCTTTTATAGTGTCTTCGCTCCTCTTTCACTTGCTTCTCGAATCAGTTTTCCATTCCCGCTTCTTTGCTTACCTCGCATTTCTTTCATGTCCCCTTCCTGTCGGTTCACGTTTTTTACCCATTCATGCGTTTTTAGCGAATTTTTTATTCTATCTCTCGTTTCACTAACTGTCGGTTCGTCGAGGCGCCTTTTATAAATCGATCGAGACCTCGACAGCGAAATATGTCGTAGAACTGTCGGGTTTTCAGCATTATATTCGTACTATCGTGCTATTCATGCATCGTATGAAAACTTGAATACATTCCTGAAGTTGATTAATGAATTCCCTTTACATTTCTCCTCGACATCTCGGTAACGGAATGTTATTCTCGCGCCGCTTAGGCTAAAAGCCACTGATCTACCACATCAAAAATGCACGTAGGTCTAGTGATGGGGCATCAATACTTTTCTTGTAACTTGTTTGTATGGTTATCACCCTATCCCCCGCATCCTTCAAGACTGGCACGCTACCCTACTCTTACACATTTTTACTCAAAGCTTCTTCACGGCCGCTTGAAGGTTTCCACTACATCTCGCTTGGACCATCTCCGCTGACAGCAGTTTCATATCCTCACACCTTTTTCACGTATTCTTCTTCACGACTCCTATGGCAAGAACTAGTGTCCTTTCGTTCACTTTTTCACCCACAGCTGGCTGGCATGCCTTCTGTACAACTTCTTCACGTCGTTTATTTGCTTTCCCCCCCCCCCCCTCCCCCCTTAATCAAACTTCCTTCGCATTGTTTTACATCCCCTTCTTCTTCGTGGCTTCTTTAGGCCTCTGTCACTCCACCTTTCTTACACCATTACTTCATCGTTCATCCACTCTTCCTCAATCCCCCCCCCCCCTCTTTTCACACCTTGAAGTCTCGTTCACGCCCTATGGACGTTTTCCTCTTTCCTTCATCATTTCGCTTTGCCATTTCTTACTCTACATCTCCCTCACGCCTTCTTTACTGCTCACCAAGCGTTCTTTGCGATTTTCACTCATTCTTCAGTACTCTGGTAGCCTTTGCTCGTGCTTCTTTTACTCACCTCTACCTCTCTTGCTCTTCACACTCCCGTCTCAGGTTTCCGCATTTTTTCAAATCACTAGATTTTCTACACGCTTTCTTCATGCATCCTTCAAACCTTCCTTACCCCTCTCCCGCTTTGGTAAATGCTCCACGTAAGGTCATATGTACGCTTCCTTCGAGGGCATTTCCTCTACGTCTTAGTTATGACCTTATGACTTATGTCTGTGAAAGAAGACTAAAGACGCCATGTATACGCGCAGTCGTGATGGCGAGAGCGAGAAGAGAATGTATGGGGACCTGTGTGATTTTTATCTCCCCCCCCCTCCCCTTCTCCTTTATATCTTTTTTGCACCTCCGCGCTTTTTCTACAGACAAGTCCCACGCTCCCACCTAATTTTTCCTCGCGTCCATCCATTTCTTCATATCACCCCCCCCCCCCCCCTCAGTGGACTTGGTAGCGTTTTATTAGATAATAATCGACGTAACTGATAAATGAAGGGTTATAAAAACAAAGTTTTCGAATGACAGTTTATTGAGAGTGGAGTGCCGCAAGGAACCACTGTGGGACCTGTGTTATTAATTATTCCACCATCGCGAATTCTTTTGCACACAATTTACAACACGACGGTTGCACCAAAATGAAACTTGTGAGTCTTCGTGTATTTTTTACTTATAGTCTCTACCACTTTTGGATCCACCGTATTTCCACCCAAACGCACCTCTTTCAAACCGGTAAGATTCCCCAAAGCAGCCAGATCTAGATAAATGACGGCGTTGTGCTCGAGGTCTAGCAGTCTCATGTTGATAAGTCCCCGGAACGTCTCCAAGGTGATGTTCGTCAAGGTGTTATTTGCCAAATTCAGCTCCTGGAGCGAGCTCAAGTTGTCGAACGTGCCCGGTCGGATCTCGGTGATGTTATTCCCTTCCAGGTTGAGGTATCTCAATTGGGAGATCGTCGGAATTGAACCCTTCTGGAGTATCCTCAGTTTGTTTCCTTTGAGGTTTAAGGCTGTTAGTGACTCCACGGACCGGAAGATGTCCGACGGTAAGCTTCTGAGATCGTTGTCCCCCAGTTCTAAGATCCTCAAGCCGGCCAGTTTAGCGAACTCGTCGCCTTTCAGCTTGAACAGCCGATTTGAGTTTAGGTAGAGGAATCGCAACGTTGCCAGTGACGCAAAGGGCTCGACGGTCGTAATTCTATTATCGTCCAGAATTAGCATATCAAGTCTGCTTAAGCCCAGAAACATCTCAGCTTTGAGGCTCACTAGGCGGTTTCGGGATAGGGAGAGCGTTTGCAAGCTCGAGAGGCCCTCAAACGTCCACTCCTCCACCTCCTTGATTTGGTTCTGCGTCAAATACAGGGATCTCAACCGGGACAGGCCGAGAAAATTACCTTTCTTCAAGTACTTCAGCTTTGACCTCTTCGCCGTGAAACTGCGAAGGTTTGTTAAGGGCGAGAAGCAGCCGGGCTCAAAGTGGGTCAAATCGATGTCCCCCAAACGCAAAAAGTGTAAAGGCGAGAGGTCTTTGAAGGTTTCGCAGTCGATGCTGTCGATCTCGTTCCGGGCCATGGAGAATTGGACGAGGGAGGTTAATCCGTCGAACATCTTCGCGGTGAGGTTTCGCAGCTTGTTACTGGTAACGCCTAAGGAGGTGAGCTTTCCTAAATTCTTGAAAGTGTGCGGCTCGATGGTCTTGATTCGGTTTCTGCCCAACTCCAGCCGGCTCAAATTGGCCAGCTTGTCGAAGATCCCCGCCTCTAGCGTGGTTAGCTTGTTGTCCTCCAAGCTTAACGTTTCCAAGGCGACCGTTCGGGAGAAGATCGTCGAAGGGAGCGTCTTAATCTTGTTTCGGTTGAGGTTCAAGTGGACGAGGGCTTTCGTGTCTTTAAACGAGGAGGCTGAGAGCTTCTTCACCTTGTTCGAGTCCAACCTGAGCACCCTGAGCTGGCTTAACCCCTTGAGAGTTGCGAGCGTGATGTTTTCAATTTTATTCGACATGAACTCCAGAACGGAAAGGCCGGGTTTGTTGCCGAGGAGGCCGTCGGGTATTGAGGACAGCTGATTGCGGGCCAAACCGATGTACTTGAGATTTGACAGGTTTTTTAATAAACCCGCGTCTAAGCTTCTGAGATGGTTTTCGGTTAGATCGATCCACTCGAGCATCTTCAAGTTCTCGAAGAGAACGTTCGGTAACTCGGTCAAGTAGTTGCTCGAGAGATTAAGAGACTTGAGGGTCTTCAACTCGGAGAAAACTCCCTCGGTCAGCTCTTCTAGGTCGTTATTTTGTAGGTGCAGCTCGTAGAGGGAGCTCAAGTGTCCAAAGACTCGAGGAGGAAGGTTTTCCAAACAGTTGTTCTCCAGGTGGAGGATTTTGACCTTTGTCAATCCATCGAAAGCGTCCTCGTGTAAGTGCTCCAAGGAATTGTAATCGAGCCACACGGCTTCAAGGCTGGGTGACTTTACAAGTAGATTCTTTGGCAAATTGGTCAGCCTATTTCTAGACAAGGCGACATGTAGGAGACCTGTTGCGGTATCAAAGGCACCCTCCTCAATTTCCTTGAGGTTGGTACTGTTCAAGCATACCTCTTTGAGAGCCGGCATGTAAGTTAACCACTCCTTCGGCAGTCGCTTCACTTCCGTATCAATTATCCGAAACCTCACCAAGTCGCCCATTTCTTCAAACGCACCTTCCTCAACGTTTTCCAATGTACTCGAGGAAATTTGGAGTTCTTCCAAACCGCTCGAATGTCTAAAACTGTTGTAAGAGATGCCCGTTATGTTACTAAACAGAAATCTTAAGGTCCTCACATGCTGGAAACCTTGGAGGGCATTTGGGCCCAAAAAATCAATCTTGCTACTCTCGATCTCCAAGGTGCCAAAGTTTTCCATCTCGACCAACTCGAAGGTAACGCAGTCTTGAACTGCTTCCCTAAGTTGCGTTAGGGAACTAATGTTTTTACATGAGATTGTGTCTTCGGGTTTGTAATTGCACTCTCTGGATCGTACAGTTCCTGCTCCAATTACTAGTAATACCTTCAGTAACAGAGTCATGGCAGTAATTTCCTTCACAACCAAACGCGGATCACGTCGCCATAGTCGAATGGGTCCTTAGTCATGATTTCCTTGGTGGGACAGCGCGCACTACGAAATTATTCACTGGCACTATCAACAAGTCAAAGTTTACTGATTTGCGTTATCTGAGTGGGTTAACAATAATGCGTTCTTTAAATCTAAACAGAAAAATAGTGTCGTTATCTTCCGTTCCGCTTTAATTTGTGATTTCGGTTAATTTGTATTAGACAGATTTTCCTCAAGAAGGACTCAGACGCCACCAAGAGGCAAACCTCCGTTAGTATCTCAAGATGGCCGAGGGATTCCTTCCGAAGCTAAAATGGGGGCAACTTCCGGCATCATGCGTGAACGATATCGGGGCTGGGTTACAGACCAGTAGTTCTTCAAAGATCAGATCCAGAGGTCAAGGTCAGCCAAAGCCAGAAGTTGAGATAAATGTCACACCAAAGGCTAGTTTAGGCGTGTATGATAGTTTAACAAACTAACTTTCAGACGTAGTCACAGTCTTTCTGAGCTCAGAAGGGTGCTCTCTGCCAATATAATCTGCAATCAAATAAAACCCAAAAACTAAAAAAAAGAGAGAGAGCGGGTATGAACAACACTGCACATAAACTGCGAGAGTAAAATTAACGTTTGACACGACGAGCAAGTTAAATACTCAGAATCGTAATAAACACTTAACAACAAACAATAATTCAAGTTACGTCAGAAACCAACACGGAATACTTTTTTCCTGGAATGTATCTGGGTGTGGTTGGGGGGAATTCCATACCACCCTTCTCCGCTTAGCTTCGGATAGGCTAGGATTCCCCACTCATTCTTTAACTCTTAAACTTATACAATTTCGCTTTGCAGTGGCGTTCGTCTTTTACCATATGTTTTAACTGTGCCGCCACATGTCATAGTAGGAGCTGCATTTTTTATTGGAGTGTGTATCCCTTATCCTCTGTAAAACGGATTTCTCACCATTTTACCCATATCAGAATGTGGTCCTCTTCCTCTACCAGCACCTGAACCTTTAGAAGCGTTCCTATTTTAGCATTTTTTTGAATCTTTGCGTGTCTATAGTAATGGGACTCTTGAGATTTCGAGTCTAGGTTTCTGGATTTTTGAACTTTTGTCTTTTGAGTTTTTATGATTTTTAGGATCCTTGATTTTTTGAGTCTAAGGTTTTTAAGTCTTTGCCCATTTCTGCTTTGAGTATTTAACGATTCGGGTCCTTGAGTCCTAGAGCTTTTGCTTGAGTTTTTGGGTTTCGTTTTCGAGTCTTAAAGGTTTTGGTACTTGTAGTCGTTAAGACTCTTGGAGTCTAAGTTTTTTGATGTTTGCGACTTTGCGTGAGCGTTTGGTTTTTTTGAGATTTTTGTCTTTTGTGTTTTGAGACTGAGTATTTGAACCTTTCATGCTTCAATTTTCTGTACATTTTGAGTTTATAATCTTTTTAGTCATTGAGCCTGGTTTTTGGTTTTGAATTGTTGTACTTTTATGTCTTGGTGTCTTTTAGTTTGTGAATCTGAGCATTCTAGTTTTTGAGTATTTGAATGTTTAGATCCTCAAGACTTTGAATCTTTGAACTTTCGATCTTTTAAATTTTGAGCCTTGGATCTCTTATAGCTTGAGTCTTAATTTTTGAATCTTTGATACTGGGTCTTTAAGTCTTTGAGGTTGACCCTCCGAGTCTTTAAGTCGGATTTTTTGAGTTTTTGCGCTTTCGAGCTTCGAGTACATCTCTTTGCGGTTTTTACTTTGAGCTTTTGAGTTCCGACCCCTCATTGGAAAGGTCTCGACCAGCGCCATCGATTGGCGCTGTCAGAATTTTTTTTCTAAACTTCAAACCGTAATATCTCGAGAACGGTGCGTCGTAGATATATATGCCTTCCGAGTTTTGAGTCTTTGACACCTGGTTTTGAACATTTGAGTTGAATGAATCTCAGTGTTCTCATCCAATATTTTATTCTTTGAGTTTATGTGAGCTTTTGAGTCATAGAGTAGGTGTATTTGAGCCTTTCAGCTTTTAATCAGTTGACTTTTTAAATTTTTGCGTTCTCAATATATCGAGTCTTTGTATTTTGAAAGTTTTCAATGTTTGAGTTTTTGATTTTTTCAGCTTTGGAGGTGTTTTCAAGTTTTCGAATGCTCATGTCTCTAGTAATTGCATTTTTGAGATTTCGAGTGTAGGTTTTTGATTCTTCTTTCAGTTTTTATGAGTTTTTGAGTCTGAACGTCTTTGGGTCTCCGAACTTCGAGACCTTTTGCTGTTCAGTGTTTTATCATGTGTGTTATAACATTTTTGAGTCATCTTGTTGAAGCCTTGGGTGTTTAAGCCTTTTAGTTTTTGATCCTTTTTGTGTGTTGAGTCTTAGATCTTCTGATTGCTCGAGTATTCGACCCCTCGTTTTTTGAATCTTCGGCTCTTTGAGTCTTTGAAACTTTAAGCCATTGCGTCTTTTTCGAAAGTTTAAGTTATTGGGTCCGTGATTTTTTGGATCTTTGCTGCTTAGAGGTGTCCTTAAGCTTTGATCTTTTGTTTTCAGAGTCTTGGTGTCCTTGACTGCACTTTTACTTCCTTAATCTGTTGAGGCATCGAGTGTCCTTGAGAGGTTTAGATGTTTTCTTGCTTTTATCATTTTAGTCTTAGATACTATAACCTTTCTTTCTGCGCTTCCAGCGCGTTGATTTTTTCTATTTTTCAATTTTTGAACTTTTGGCCTGTTTACCTTTTGAGTCTTTGACTCTTTGAGTTCCGGAACCTTTGGTTTTTCGCTTCTTCTAGTATTTACGTTTGCGTCTTTGAATTTCCCTCCCAGTTTTTGAGCCTTGGTATATTTCAGCTTTGAGGATCTGAAGATTCGGGTCCTAGAATCTTTGTTTCCCATTTTGAGTCTCGTTTTCGAGTCATTAAGGTTTTAGTACTTGGGGTCGTTAGGTCTTTGACCCTTCAGGTCTAAGTTTTTGGATCTTTGCGACATTTTACACTTTTGAGTCATTCAGTTTGGGTTTTTGAACCTTTGTCCTCCTGTCTTTTAGTTTGTGCGACGTTAAGCGTTCTAGTCTCGACTTTTCAAATCATTGCGCTTTTGATCTTTTAAATTTTGAGTCTGAGATCTTTTATAACTTGACTCTTAAATTTTGTGCCTCACAGTATTTGATTTTGAGCTTTTGTGCCTCTTACCTTTTTGAATCTCTGATACTGACTCTTGTATCTTTGAGTTGTGGAGTCAGTCTTTGAGGTTGATCCCTTGAACCTACGTGGATTTTGAACCCTTTGGGCCTGTGAGTTTTTTGAGTTTCTGAGATTTGAGTTCCTGACCGATCGAATTTTTTATTCTTCGAGTTAATGTGCTCTTGAGTCATTGAGTACCGTATTTGGTTTTTTTACGTTTTTTTTTGTATTTTCTAGGCTTAGAATTTTTGAGCCTTTGTTTATTTCAGCTTTTGCGGTGTCTTTGTGTCGCTAGTATTGACATTTTTGAGATGTTTGGAATTATCTTTGAGCTTTTGTTCATCTTAATTTTTGTGGGTCTTGTGATCCTTTACTTTTTGAGTTTTTGCGCTTTTGGGTCTTTACATATTTGAGACTTTCAACATCCGAGCGATTTTGTGTTTTTTAGTGTGCCCCTTAACCTTTTGAGTTGTCGAGCCGCTCAGTGTCTGATCCTTTGCAGCTTTTAGTTTTTAAGGCTTCGGGAGTATTTTTTGAAACTTAAGGCCTTTACGTCTTTAACCTTTCTAATGTTTGGGTTTAGGTTATTGAGTTTTTGGATCTTCGCTGCTTAGAGGTTTTAGGCTCTTAAGCTTTGATCTTTTGTTTTCTGGAGTCTTTGGACTATCCTTGCGCTTTTACGTCTTCCAACCGTTGACCCATCGTATATTCTTGAAATTCTTGAAAGCTTTCCTGTTTTGAGCATTTGAATCTTACATACTGGGTTTTTGAACTTTTTAGTCCTTTCGAATTTTGTGCTTCGGGTTTAGTGCGTTGGGTATTTCTATAATTCGATCTTTGAGAATTTTACTCCGCGACCTTTTGTCGTTGAGCGTTTGTGTTCTTGAATTTTTGAGTCTTCACAGTTTCAAATCTTTCTTTAAATGTATGACTTTTTGGGACATTGATCCAGCGTCTTTTGGTGTCTGAATCTTTGTGTGTGTTTTGAGCCTTTTACCTTGAGGGTCCTTGAACTACCCTTAGAGTGTTTGAGGTTTATGGTGTTTTTAAATCCTCGTGACTTTGAATCTTTGCTTACTTCAAGTTTTTAAATTTGGGCCTTTGGATTTGTGAGATGTTGAGCCTATGAGTTTTCTAGTCTTTGATTTTTTAGCTTTCAGATTTGAGTATGTGAGTCTCCGGACCCTTGAGTCCCAGAGTCCTTCTTTGACTTTTCGAGGATCTCTGTATCTTCGAGCCTTTAATTTTTTTAAACTTTGAGTCCTTACATTTTTGACCCTTCGAGGATCTTATGGATCTTGCGTTATTAGGTCTGTGAGCGTTTTATTTTTTGAGTTTTCTGGCTTTTGTGTTTTGAGACCTTGAGTATTTGAACCTTTCAATAAGCTGATAGTTTTAATTTCAAGTTTAAACCTAAGGCTTGGTTCATCAACTTTTCCTTCTTCTTCTTCTTATCCTTCTCTCTCCTTAAGTATTTCTTTATTATGACATAGTCGCATTAAGGAATTAAGGAGGTAGTGACGTCATTTTCAGGAAATTAAGGCAAATGTTTTCGTAGACAGTTTCATTTTAAGAAAATTGAGCGTAACGTTGCATTATTATTTTCCTGCCCGAACGTAAATGAGGAGTTTAATTTTGGAATACACAAAACGTCTGTCCCTACTTCCACAGTTTAAAAATACCTCACTTCGGGCAAGAATGTCGGCCAGACACTTTCCTACGTTTATTGCGGCGTTTACGTCGGCGACGCCCGCGAAAAAACAATGTCCGGCTACTACGATCCGGAGGGCCTGGAACAGCTACCTCCGAGCACCTGCAATCGCATCGTTTGCTACGCGTGGAAGACGATCACGTTTTTAATTTCGCACATCACCCTCATAACGGTCGTGGTCGCGTACTGTCTTGGAGGTGCTAAGATGTTCGAGTCCTTGGAGAAGGAACACGAGATTCAGGTAAGCTGAGGCGAAAAACTACGCAGCCTTGCTCATGGGGGGGTGCGCGCGCGTGCAGGTGAAGAACAACATCAGCATCATCCGCCAGAACATCACGAACCACATTTGGAACTTGACCAAGTATGACGTTGTTTACCTGGAAAAGGAGCTGTTCACGAATAGGACGAAGGCGTACCTTCGGGATTTCGAAGCGGCGATCTTCACCGCGATGACCAAGAACGGATGGGACGGCAATGAGAAACAGAACGAAACCCAGTGGACCTTCGAAGGTGCACTGTTTTACTCTATTATCGTGATTACGACAATTGGTAAGTGGGATTTGATTCCTCTCCTTGTAAACACCCTGTATAACAAGTGGACGTTATCGAGAATATTTTACCTTCCGTCTCCTTCTTCTTCAGCGTGTTTTTTTCCTCTTGCACGCATCCTCCCTCCATTCCTCCATCAGATCAGATCCACTTTTCTATTTCAAAATTAGGACCAATTTGTACCTTCATGGATTTTTGAATCAAAAAACGTTCTTCCATTGAAATTCGAATTTTCATTTTGAAGACAGCTCCGCCGAATCAAATGGAACCTCCGTGAAACTCGAAAAGTTTTTGTTTCGCACTTACTATTTTGTACCATCAAGAAATTTTGGACTAAAAAACGTTTTTCCATTAAAATTCGAATTTTCATATTGCAGAATGCGATTTTTGGACTTTCTTAACAATGAAAAACGCCGAATCAAATAGAACCTCCGCGAAACTCGAAAAACCTTTGTTTTGAATTTAGGAGTAATCTTCAAGAATTTTTGGATCAAAAAACGTTCTTCCATTGAAATTCGAATTTTCTTTTTGACGAATGTGATTATTGCGCTTTCTTAACAATCAAAAACTCCGAATCTAATGGAACCTCCGCGATACTCGAAAATTCTTAGTTTCGAATTTAGGGCTAATTTGTACCTTCAAGGATTTTTGGGTAAAAAAATGTTTTTTCGTTAAAATTCGATCTAAATTTTGCAGAATGCGATTTTTGGGCTTTCTTAACAATGAAAAACACCGAATCAAATGGACCTCCGCGAAACTCGAAAATTCCTTGTTTCGAATTTAAGACTAATTTGCACCTTCAAGGATTTTTTGGTCAAAAAATGATTTTTCGTTAAAATTCGATCTTAATTGTGCAAAATGCGATTTTTGAGCTTTTTTATCAATGAAAAACGCCGAATCAAATAGAACCTCTGCGAAACTCGAGAAATTTGTGTTCCCAAATGAGGACTAATTTGCACCTTGAAGAATGTTTGGATCAAAAAACGTTCTTCCATTGAAATTCGAATTTTCTGTTTGCCGAATGTGATTATTGCGCTTTCTTAACAATCAAGAACTCCGAATTTGGGTTTCTTAACAATGACAAATGCCGAATAAAATTGAAGCTCCGCGAAAATCAACAAATTTTTGTTTTAAATTTAGGGCTAACTTGTACCTTCAAGGTTTTTTGGGTCAAAAAAGTTTCCATTGACATTTATATGTTCTTTTTTCCGAATGCGATTATTGCGCTTTAACAATGAAAAACGTCGAATCACATGGAACCTTCGTGAAACTCGAAAATTCTTTGTCTCAAATTTAGGACTAATTTTCAAGGATTTGTGGGTCAATAAAGTTTCCATTGAAGTTCGAATTTTCTGTTTGGAGAATTCGATTTTTGGGATTTCGTAACAATGAAAAACGGCGAATCAAATGGAACCTCCGCGAAACTCGCAAAGTTTTTGTTTCGCACTTACGATTTTGTACCATCAAGAAATTTTGGACTAAAAAACGTTTTTCCATTAAAATTCGAATTTTCATATTGCAGAATGCGATTTTTGGGCTTTCTTAACAATGAATAACGCCGAATCAAATAGAACCTCCGCGAAACTCGAAAAACCTTTGTTTTGAATTTAGGACTAATTTGTATCTTCAAGAATTTTTGGATCAAAAAACGTTCTTCCATTGAAATTCGAATTTTCATTTTGCAGAATGCGATTTTTGAGCTTTTTTTACCAATGAAAAACGCCGAATCAAATGGACCTCTGCGAAACTCGAGAAATTTGTGTTCCCAATTGAGGACTAATTTGCACCTTGAATTTTTGGATCAAAAAACGTTCTTCCATTGAAATTCGAATTTTCATTGTGCAGAATGCGATTTTTGGGCTTTCTTAACAATGAAAAACGTCGAATCAAATGGAACCTCGACGAACTCGATTTTTTTTGTTTCGAGTTTAAGATTAATTTCTTCCGTTAAGGATTTTTGGGTCAAAAAATGTTTTTTCGTTAAAATTCGAATCTTAATTTTACCGAATGCGATTTTTGGGCTTTCTTAACAATAAAAAAACCCGAATCAAATTCAATCTCCGCAAAACTTGAAAAATTTGTGTTCCCAATTGAGGACTAATTTATACCTTGAAGAATTTTTGGATCAAAAAACGTTTTTCCTTGAAATTCGAATTTTGATTTTGCAGAATGCGAGTTGCGAGCTTTCTTAACAATGAAAAACGTTGAATCACATGGAATCTCCGCGAAACTCGAAAATTCCTTGTTTCGAATTTAGGACTAATTTGTACTTTCAAGAATTTTTGGATCAAAAAACTTTTTATCATTGAAATTAGAATTTTCGTTTTGCAGAATGCGATTTTTGGGTTTCTTAACAATGAAAAACGCCGAATAAAATGGAAGCTCCGCGAAAACCAACACATTTTTGTTTAGGATTTAGGGCTAACTTGTACCTTCAAGGTTTTTTGGGTCAAAAAAGTTTCCATTGAAATGCGTATTTTCTTTTTGCCGAATGCGATTATTGCTCTTTCTTATCAATGAAAAACGCCGAATCAAATGGAACCTCCATGAAACTCGAAAATTCTTTGTTTCAAATTTAGGACTAATTTGTACCTTCAAGGATTTTTGGGTCAAAAAACGTTTTTCCATTGAAATTCGAATTCTCATTTTACATACTGCAAGTTTTGGGTGTCCTTAACAATGAAAAACGCCGAATCAGATGGAACCTTCGTGAAACTCGAAAATTCTTTGTTTCAAATTTAGGGCTAATTTGTACCTTCAAGGATTTTTGACTCAAAAAATGTTTCCGTGGAAATTCGAATTTTTATTTTGCAGAATGCGATTTTGGGGATTTCTTAACAATGAAAAACGCCGAATCAAATCGAACCTCCGCGAAACTTGAAAATGTTTTACTTCGAATTTAGGACCAATTTGTACCTTCATGGATTTTTGAACCAAAAAACGTTCTTCCATTGAAATTCGAATTTTCATTTTGCAGAATGTGTTTTTTGGGATTTCTTAACAATGAAGAACGCCGAATCAAATGGAACCTTGGCAAAACTCGAAATTTGTTGTTTTGAATCTAGGATTAATTTCTTCCAAGGATTTTTAGGTCAAAAAATGTTTTTTCGTTAAAATTCGAATCTTAATTTTGCAGAATACGATTTTTGGGCTTTCTTAATAATGACAAACGCCGAATCAAATTAAATCTCCCCAAAACTCGAAAAATGTTGTTTTGAATTCAGGACTAATTTGTACCTTCAAGAGTTTTTGGATCAAAAAACCCATACATTTCAAAATTTTTTATTTTTATTCCAGTTTCTGTAATCCGCTAGGAAACTGTAGTCTGATTCCAGAAATTTACGATCTTTACCCATACAAAATTTCAAAATTTTTCATTTTTGTTCCAGTTTCTGTAATCCTCTAGCAAACTGTGGAGGGACCTTGGAATTTATGACATCCAAATTTTAGAATTTTTCATTTTTATTCCAGTTTCTGCTATCCTCTTGGAAATTCTAAGGTGACTCCTGGAATTTACGATTTTTACCCATACAACATTTTAGAATTTTTTATTTTTATTCCAGTCTAGGAAACTATAGGGTGGCTCCTGGATTTTACGATATTTACCTATACAACATTTCAGAATGTTTCAGAATTTTTATTCCAGTTTCTGTCATCCGCTAGGAAACTGTAATCTGATGAATCCAGAAATTTACGAACTTTACCCATACAAAATTTTAGAATTTTTTATTTTTACATTTCATGGTAACGTGCCCTTTTTCTTCGCAATTTCAACATAAATGGTAAATTAATTTTTATTTCTGTGGGAGGCTTACGTTGATTCCAGCTTTTTCAATTTGCTGTAAAAGGACTCACTCATTATTCCGTTTCCGATCTATTCCTTTTGACATTTAGGACAAGGTACCTGTTCTATTTTTTTTAGAGAAGTGTTTAATTTCAGTTTTACCATCGAATTTCTATGATTAGATGGAGTAATAAATTAAGAAAGATTCTTTCTCTCAGGTTTCGTATTCATCTCGTGCCCAACGCTGAAACGCTAGACTAATGTAGCAGACGAGCAAAGAACAACTTCAACAATTAAAGTTGCGAACTCCCTCCCGCGGGAGCGCACTTTTGGCGTTGTCTCCTTAATGGCATTCGAAAGCCTGTTGTTTCGACTTTATTTAATCAACGTTTCGTCCACTAATCCATGTCTTGAGAATGCGATCGGGTGAACATTTTTAATTGTGCGCCGTCCCTAAAATGCCCCCCGCCCTTCGGTCGAGGTGTCACGAATATTTTCCTCTCGAACGCCCTCATTTTCGCCTAACAACGAGCAAATGTCAGGGGTAACTTTATTAAGGAACTGCGAAAATAAAGTACAATAACCACATTCAGGCACGCTCACGTGTTACTCAAGTTGTAAAACCGAGCGAGTTCTGAAAGTTTCCCTCGGCTAACTCATCCTCTTCAAAGAATAATGAAACACTGCGGGGATTAAATGTTAATTCTAACGGCGAAGGTAAAGGCGAAAAGGGAAGAATAATAATAGACGCTAAGATGTACGATTTCACTTAAGGAAGTGGTTTAGCGTTAATTGCGTTATTTAAAATGGAATTGCGCGTGTTCCTACCACTATAAATAAATGCGAAATAAATTTTTGGGCAGGGGGATGCGAATGTAAGCCCCTTGGAAGTCGTTCGTGTGGAAGACCTTACAAAATTAAGCCTGCGCCTTGAATTAGTTCATTTTGGAGCTATTGAAATTAGATCTCCTTTATGTGTTTACAGCACAAACGGCTGGCGCCCCGCTTTATGGTCGGTACACTTAAAAAAATGCGCGATCAACCCTTAAAATGGTCGAGGAGGCAATCTTTAAATTGTAAAGTCTGAAGTGAAATGGATTTGCGAGGAACGAGAAGTGACGGCATTGCGTTTATTTTAGATCTGATCGCCAGATGCGAAATAAAGTTTCGAACTGCTTTGTTGAATAATTAACCCACTTTTAAAAGCTTTGCAGCAAATTCGTACCTTTACTTTTACGAAAAATGACTTTAAAAGCCTCTTATCCCCGAAATATTCAAAACCAAATAGAATCTATTTTTAAAAGGAAATTCTACCTATATATTAGGAGAACATAATGCGCTGGAAGGTGTCTACGAATAAATTATTAACTTCTGCGATTCTGATAGTTTTGTAGCCAGAGAACGTAATACGTTACAATATAATTTCATTCTGATACTATTGGTTTTAGACAAAAATTCTGTATCAGGAGACTATATATGTCTATGGATAAATTATCAATTTATGTAGTTCCTATACTACCATTTTACAAAAAACGTTATGTGTCACGACATAGGAGGTCAAAATCACGAATAATTTATTTCTGCGATTCTGATTACTATTTTTAGAGGAAGGTTCTGTATCAGGACAACATAATAGCTCAGAATCTGTCTACAGAAACAACGATATAGTTCTTATGTAGAACTTAATAAATTGTAATGGATAAATCATTAATCTCTGTGATCCTGATACTACTACATTTAAATGAAAATGTTGTATCAAGAGAATATAATAGGCGACAGGGCGACTGTGTACATGATCCGATATAAGGTGGCAAGTAGTGAATCATTAAATTCTGTTGCTTTGATACACCAGAAGAATTCTATATCAGGAGATCATAATTTTAATCAATCACTATGATCCGATATAATTTTGGGCGTAAATCAATCATTTCTGTGATCCTGACACTATTATTTTTAGAATATGATTCCGTATCAGGAACACATAACGAGTAGAAAGTGTCTACAGCTAAATTATTAATTGCAGATATTCTGATTGTACAATTGTTAGAAGAAAATCAGGAGAACATAGTAGTTTAGAAGGTATCAAACCATATATAATTAATTTCTATGCTCAGATACAGATACAAATGTTAGAAGAAAATTTTATATTAGGAGAGCATAATACGTTTCAAGGTCCAATCCGATACCGTAATCGCTTTCTATCATCCGGCATAGTTTTTTAGAGGAATATTTTCTATCAGAAGAGCATAATATGTTAGAAGGTATATGCGGATTCATGATCGGCTTCTGTGACCCTATACAATTTTTACGAGAACGTAATAGGTTAAGTGTCTAGGAATAAATTATGGATTTCTGTGATCTTGATACTACTATATTTAGAAGAAAATTCTGTATCAGCAGAACATAATAGATCAGACGGTATGTATCGATACATGAAGGTGTCTAAGAATAAATTATTGATTTCTGTGATTCTGGTTCTACAATTTTGTACCAAGAGAACGTAATGGCTTATGATCATTTACTATCATACGATATCATTTTTTGCGATAACAATTTCTATCAGGAGAACATAATAGGTTAGAAGGTGAGTATCAATTCATAATTAGCTTTTATGGTGAACTTAACAGCTTACAAGGTGTCCTTATTAATCCTTATCTAGAATTCCTGAATTAACAGAAATTTCTATTAAGAGAGGGCGATCCTGCTCTCATGCTTAAATTGTCTATCCTTTAACCGTCTCAGCACAGTTATAATTTGATTCCAGTATTTAAGGAAACACTACTTTCGCCATCAAGGGAGGATATGATAGGTTGAGAGGTGTCTACGGATAAATTATTAATTTCTGTGATTCTGGTACTGCCATTTTTAGAAGAAAATTCTGTATCAGGAGAACATCGTGGGTTAGGAAGTATCTAACTAAGTATAATTAATTTCTATGCTCCGAAATCATTTTTATATGGAGCACTATGTGTCAGGTGTCTACGGATAAATGATTAATTTGTGTAATTTTGATACTTCTATATTAGGAGAGCATGATATGTTTCAAGGACTAATTCGATACATAATTAATTTCTATGATCCTTTATAGTTTGTTTGGGAGAATGTTTTTCTATCAGGAGAAAGTGAGAAGGTAACCATGGATATATTAGGTGTTTATTTCTGTGGGCCTGATACTACTATTTCTAAAAAGAAATTCTGTAGTAGAACAACGTAATAGGTTAGTCGTTAGAGGACGCCTATCGAAATATGATCATTTATTAGTTTTTTGGTATGTCTTCTATCAGGAGAACATAATAAACGTGTAACAAATACTACTACTCCCACTCCTCTACCTCTTTCTTATCCTTCTCTACACGATGTTGCCCTTGTAGTTTGCCATTCTCTTCTATCTACTCCGTATCTCTCCCTCGTGTTTAATCAATCACTATGATCCGATATAATTTTGGGCGTAAATCAATCATTTCTGTGATCCTGACACTACTATTTTTAGAATATAATTCCGTATCAGGAACACATAACGAGTAAAAAGTGTCTACAGCTAAATTATTAATTGCAGATATTCTGATTGTACAATTTTTAGATGAAAATCAGGAGAACATAGTAGTTTAGAAGGTATCAAACCATATATAATTAATTTCTATGCTCAGAGACAATTTGTTCCGAGAACATTATAAGTTAGGAGAAAATGTTAGAAGAAAATTTTATATTAGGAGAGCATAATACGTTTCAAGGTCCAATCCGATACCGTAATCGTTTTCTATCATCCGGTATAGTTTTTTGCAGGAATATTTTCTATCAGAAGAGCATAATATGTTAGAAGGTATGTGCGGATTCATGATCGGCTTCTGTGACCCTATACAATTTTTACGAGAACGTAATAGGTTAAGTGTCTAGGGATAAATTATGGATTTCTGTGATCTTGATACTACTATATTTAGAAGAAAATTCTGTATCAGGAGAACATAATAGATCAGACGGTATGTATCGATACATGAAGGTGTCTAAGAATAAATTATTGATTTCTGTGATTCTGGTTCTACAATTTTGTACCAAGAGAACGTAATGGCTTATGATCATTTACTATCATACGATATCATTTTTTGCGATAACAATTTCTATCAGGAGAACATAATAGGTTAGAAGGTGAGTATCAATTCATAATTAGCTTTTATGGTGAACTTAACAGCTTACAAGGTGTCCTTATTAATCCTTATCTAGAATTCCTGAATTAACAGAAATTTCTATTAAGAGAGGGCGATCCTGCTCTCATGCTTAAATTGTCTATCCTTTAACCGTCTCAGCACAGTTATAATTTGATTCCAGTATTTAAGGAAACACTACTTTCGCCATCAAGGGAGGATATGATAGGTTGGGAGGTGTCTACGGATAAATTATTAATTTCTGTGATTCTGGTAGTGCCATTTTTAGAAGAAAATTCTGTATCAGGAGAACATCGTAGGTTAGAAAGTATCAAACCAGGTATAATTAATTTCTATGCTCCGAAATCATTTTTATATGGAGCACTGTGTCAGGTGTCTACGGATAAATGATTAATTTGTGTAATTTTGATACTTCTATATTAGGAGAGCATGATATGTTTCAAGGTCTAATTCGATACATACTTAATTTCTATGATCCCGTATAGTTTTTTTAGGAGAATGGTTTCTATCAGGAGAAAGTGAGAAGGTAACCATGGATATATTAGGTGTTTATTTCTGTGGGCCTGATACTACTATTTCTAAAAAGAAATTCTGTAGTAGAACAACGTAATAGGTTAGTCGTTAGAGGACGCCTATCGAAATATGATCATTTATTAGTTTTTTGGTATGTCTTCTATCAGGAGAACATAATAAACGTGTAACAAATACTACTACTCCCACTCCTCTACCTCTTTCTTATCCTTCTCTACACGATGTTGCCCTTGTAGTTTGCCATTCTCTTCTATCTACTCCGTATCTCTCCCTCGTGTTTAATCAATCACTATGATCCGATATAATTTTGGGCGTAAATCAATCATTTCTGTGATCCTGACACTACTATTTTTAGAATATAATTCCGTATCAGGAATACATAACGAGTAGAAAGTGTCTACAGCTAAATTATTAATTGCAGATATTCTGATTGTACAATTTTTAGATGAAAATCAGGAGAACATAGTAGTTTAGAAGGTATCAAACCATATATAATTAATTTCTATGCTCAGAGACAATTTGTTCCGAGAACATTATAAGTTAGGACAAAATGTTAGAAGAAAATGTTATATTAGGAGAGCATAATACGTTTCAAGGTCCAATCCGATACCGTAATCGCTTTCTATCATCCGGTATAGTTTTTTGGAGGAATATCTTCTATCAGAAGAGCATAATATGTTAGAAGGTATATGCGGATTCATGATCGGCTTCTGTGACCCTATACAATTTTTACGAGAACGTAATAGGTTAAGTGTCTAGGGATAAATTATGGATTTCTGTGATCTTGATACTACTATATTTAGAAGAAAATTCTGTATCAGGAGAACATAATAGATCAGACGGTACGTATCGATACATGAAGGCTTCTAAGAATAAATTATTGATTTCTGTGATTCTGATTCTACAATTTTGTACCAAGAGAACGTAACGGCGCATGATCATTTACTATCATCCGATATCATTTTTTGCGATAACAATTTCTATAAGGAGAACATAATAGGTTAGAAGGTGACTATCAGTTTATAATTAGCTTTTATGGTGAACTTAATAGCTTACAAGGTGTCCTTATTAATCCTTATCTAGAATTCCGGAATTAACAGAAATTTCTATTAAGAGAGGGCGATCCTGCTCTCATGCTTAAACTTGTCTATCCTTTAACCGTCGCAGCACAGTTATAATTTGATTCCAGTATTTAAGGAAACACTACTTTCGCCATCAAGGGAGGATATGATAGGTTGGGAGGTGTCTACGGATAAATTATTAATTTCTGTGATTCTGGTACTGCCATTTTTAGAAGAAAATTCTGTATCAGGACAACATCGTGGGTTAGAAAGTATCTAACCAAGTATAATTAATTTCTATGCTCCGAAATCATTTTTATATGGAGCACTGTGTCAGGTGTCTACGGATAAATGATTAATTTGTGTAATTTTGATACTTCTATATTAGGAGAGCATGATTTGTTTCAAGGTCTAATTCGATACATAATTAATTTCTATGATCCTGTATAGTTTGTTTGGGAGAATGTTTTTCTATCAGGAGAAAGTGAGAAGGTATCCACGAAGATATTAGGTATTTATTTCTGTGGGCCTGATACTACTATTTCTAAAAAGAAATTCTGTAGTAGAACAACGTACTAGGTTAGCCGTTAGAGGACGCCTATCGAAATATGATCATTTATTAGTTTTTTGATATGTTTTCTATCAGGAGAACATAATAAACGTGTTACAAATATAGCAATCGAGCTCCTGGGGGGTCACTAAATATTTGATCAGTTCTTCCTTGGATGGTGATAAACAAAATACTGAAAACAGAATTGGAAAATTCAAAACCGTTCGGCAGTTATCCACAGACGGACGGGCAGAAAGTTCAAGATCATGAACTCGCTAGGAGCTCGTTAATTAAGGTGTCTACGGGTAAATGATATATTTTTGTGATCTTGATACTCCTATTTTTAGAAAGAAATTCTTTATCAGGAGAACAGATATTAGGTTAAAATGTATGCATCGATACATGATCAACTTTAGAACTTTTTTAAAGATAAATGATTGACTTTTGTGATTATGATATGACCATTTTTAAAAGAACATTTTGTACCATGTGTCTATTGGTAATGAAGTTACGAATTTATGTGATTCTGATAGGACTATTTTTCGAAAAGAAAATTTTGTAGATATTAGGAGCACGTAAGAGGTTAGAAGGTATGATTGTTACTACCGTATTTAGATGAAAATTCTGTATCAGGAGAACATGTTTAGAAGGTGTCTACGATGATGCTGATGCTACTATATGTAGAAGAAAATATTGTATCAGGAGAACATAAGGTTAGAATGTGGGCTTATATAATGTACCCTTAGCTCTCTTTGTAGTTATCCTTCTTGGATCATTTGATCATTAGGAGCTTCTTCATTTTTGTTTTACCTTTGCTCTTTCTTTCCCATCACTTACTCATAATCTTCCTAGGTCTACTGCTACCTTTACTACTTCCACTCTTCTACCTGTTTCTTGTCCTGCTCTACACGATGTTGCCCTTGTAGTTTGCCATTCTCTTCTATCTACCCCGTATCGCTTCATTGTGTTTTCTGTCCACTTACTCTCTTCTGCCTTTTTCTTTCTGCTTCAACGCCCCATTCTATTCCTGCTACTCCGCCGTCTGCTTGTTTTAAAAAATTAACCATCCCCAATGTATACTACTATTTGTCTACTCTCTCTTTCTACTTGCCCTACACCTTATCTTTCTTCACCGCAACTTCCTCTTCATCGTCTTTTTCTTTTTTCTATTCTCCTTCTCTCTTTTGCCCCACTTCATTACATCACTGAGTGTTTGTAGAATCTAAAAATTCCAATACGACCAAACAGTGCCTAGACGAGGATAGTTAGATAGCCTTTTGAGGCGAAACCACTGCCGATGGGGCCCAGAATCTTCCGCGTTCTCTGATTATTTCTCTGCCCCTCCACTTTTATCGATATCTTCCTTCTTTTTTCACTTCCTTTTCCACCCGTTTAGATGTTAGATTGATGCAGTCCTCCATATACTTCTGCCTCTCTTCTTTTCTTTATGGTTGATGCTTACAACTATTTTCGATATTATTTGGCCTTTTCTCCTTTCATACTCCTCGCGGACCACGTTTACTTCCTTCGTTTTCTCATCCGCCCTTATTTATCATTGTCTTCTCTGCAGTGCCCGGGTTCCCTTCTATTCTTGAAGCTGCCTGAGGGCCAGGCGGGATTTTTCATATTCCCGATTTGCGAACGATACTTAGAGGAAACGTGAAGAACACATGAATGAGGCATAAGGAAGGAGTGAGGCAGATGTAGGGGCGACAGAGATGTAAAAGTGGCGGAGGAAACCTTGATTGAAATTGGAAATACATGGCGAATAAGAGGGAGGGGGTGCGGGGGGGGGGGATGATTGGCACTGTACATGAGAGGTGCGAGAAGAACGCTTGTAGGAGACGTGAAAGTGACGTGACGGAGAAGCGAAAGTGACGCAAAAGAGAAAGGGAGAGTGCACAAGGAAGGTGTGAAGCAAGTGGAAAGGAGAGGGGGTATAAATACAAGTCATAGGAATAGTGTCGCCACGGAAGGGTTGAAACAGGTCTTTGAAATTGGTTTCTCAGGTCGATGGGTGGAATCGTGGAGACGACCAATCACGTTGGGTTCTTATGCAACATGTAATACAATGAAACCGATTAACCTCATTATTACAAACTAAAACATTTATTTAATAAACAAAGCAATTAAATTAACAATTAAGAAACGTGATGGAATTACGTTTAATGACTACAATGTAGGTAACTCAATGCGTGGAAAATCCACCGACGGCAATCATCTAAATATCTTTGGTATTCTTGGTGGCAATTTGTCTTCCGTAAGGGCCACCGTTATTGAATGGTCCATCGTAAGGCCCTAAAAGTGGTAATGCTATCACATCAGGAAGAAATAGTAGTAGACTCACGAGGTGGTCTCCCGATAATGCCTGTGGGTCCACCAGGTCCAACTAACACGCCAGCGCCACCGCCGCCTCCGAAGCTGTTCGGCCCTTGGTAGGGTGGACGCGGCCTGTCGGGATAATCGAAGGGCCCTCCGGGTCCCACTAAAACTCCATTTTCCGGCGAATGGATCGGCGTACTCGGCAACGGGCCACCGAGGACTCCGTCTTTGTTACTGTTATAGCAGCAGTACTGCTTCCCCACGTCGCATTGTCCCTGAAATCCCACTTGAGTAATTCGCGCCGATTTTAGGGGTTAAACTGACGTAGGCAATTCCCGGACTGTTGCAATTGAACCTCACGGCGCACTTGCACTTGTCGTAATGCTTGAAGGGCGGCTCTCGCACCCACGACGGTATCGGCCCGGTCAGTATCCCCGGCCCGCTTCCCGGCCGCGGAGGGTAGTAATCCCCAGGTCTTGAAATCGAACAATTTTTTTCTCCGCATTAAAATTCTCGTCGCGCACTCACCGTTCGTTTGCGACAAATCCGTGACCCGGCCGACTTTGAAAGGGCCTATCGGGAAATCCGGCTCCTTGATGATGTATTCCTGCGGGTCTATTAGGAAGACGATCAAAATCGTGAGATCCGGGACCATCTTCCACAACCGAATATCGCGCACTAAAAAGAAAAACACTTAGTGCACCCCTTCTTTTTCACAGCGCGAAACGTACCTTGCATCGTTCTTTTTCCACACCCACTTCTCGTCGTCTTCGCCCCGAGACACGTGCAGAAGGCAAATAATCGCCGCTGTAAAAATGAATTATGCAATCCCGCACGACCTACACTTTTCAAATTATTGAATAATAAATTCTTTAATCTCCGCTAATAAAATATAGCGATTTCGGTCACGTCTCTTCGGCATCATCTGCAGCGGCAGAGGGCGCACGGTGCGAGAGGGATTTCAAGCGGGGGGCCCGCCACCCTTAATAAAAGTTTATCGACTTACCGATCTTCGTCAACATTTCCAGATGTTAATAACAATCAACGCGAGTTACATAACACTTACAGAACGGGGATTTCTTGGCGTTTATATAAGCTCATTGACGAAGAGTGGATGGAGGTGGGCGGCGCTTCGGCATTTTTTAATAAACCATATCGATTGCGTAAAAAGACCTCTCTAATTAGCCAACGAGCGAGTGAGAGACGGACGGAGGTTGATTTTAATTAAAAACTTCTCTAACAATCTCATAGGCTTGTGAAAGTGATAGTCGTGCGGTACCGAAAATGTAGATCACCAGTCATTTGCATTTTTGCAATTCGCGTGGGATCGATTCGTACAGGTGTAATTTTGTATCCATTTCCAGCGGTAATTGCGTTCGGCCGTTCGAGGGTTTAGATCTCAGCGGTGAGACTTCGGAACTGGCACCGTGAAGGGAATCGGAAGTCCAGTTTTTAATTCGAGCTTCAAGTTTTTTTCAAAATCAAACGTGATCAGCATATTCCACGAAGCTTCAAATTCGAACTTTCATTTTTAGTATCAATGTCAAGTTTCAAGTTCAAGGTTTAACTTCAATCTTCAATTTTCAGCTTCAAAATAAAACTGCTTGATCTGCACATTTCCTAACGCTTCAAACTTTAACTTCAAGTTCTTGCTAGCTCAAATTTCACTTCACTTCAAAATTCCTGATTTGTATTATACTTTGAAGCTTCAAATTCGAGCCTCAATTTCGGTATTCCATAACCCCCGATACCACTTTTCTACAAAACATTTAGGCTTCAGGACTCTCATGACAGTTACTGCGGAAGGATTATGAAATTCTTTTCTCCGTACCGTAGAAAGCTTAGAACGGGGGGGTCTGGGGGATATGGAATACCACTCAGCAAACGAATAAGTCGATGTATATTTCCGAAAAATAATGCTAAAACCCCTATACCTTTATTGTGGTATTCCGGAAATAGCAATTAAAGTGTAGTCTACTGGGGGGTATTCCATACCCCCCAGACCCCCCGGTACCACATTTCTACAAACCATTTAGGCTTCAGGATTCTCATGACAGTTACTGCGGAAGGATTATGAAATTCTTTTCTCAGTACCGTAGAAAGCTTAGAACAGGGGGGCCTGGGGGGTATGGAATACCCGTCAGCAAACGAATAAGTCGATGTATATTTCCGAAAAATAATGCTAAAACCCCAATGCCTTTATTGTGGTATTCCGGAAATAGCAATTAAAGTGTAGTCTACTGGGGGGTATTCCATACCCCCCAGACCCTCTGGTACCACTTTTATACAAACCGTTTAGGCTTCAGGACTCTCATGACAGTTACGAGGAGGGATTATGAAATTCTTTTCTCCGTACTGCAGTAAGTGTAGAACCGGGGGGGGGGGGGGGTCTGGGGGGGTATGGAATACCACTCAGCAAACGAATAAGTCGATGTATATTTCCGAAAAATAATGCTAAAACCCCTATACCTTTATTGTGGTATTCCGGAAATAGCAATTAAAGTGTAGTCTACTGGGGGGTATTCCATACCCCCCAGACCCCCCGGTACCACATTTCTACAAACCATTTAGGCTTCAGGATTCTCATGACAGTTACTGCGGAAGGATTATGAAATTCTTTTCTCAGTACCGTAGAAAGCTTAGAACCGGGGGGCCTGGGGGGTATGGAATACCCGTCAGCAAACGAATAAGTCGATGTATATTTCCGAAAAATAATGCTAAAACCCCAATGCCTTTATTGTGGTATTCCGGAAATAGCAATTAAAGTGTAGTCTACTGGGGGGTATTCTATACCCCCCAGACCCCCCGGTACCACTTTTCTACAAACCATTTAGGCTTCAGGACTCTCATGACAGTTACGAGGAAGGATTATGAAATTCTTTTCTCAGTACCGTAGAAAGCTTAGAACAGGGGGGTCTGGGGGGTATGGAATACCCCTCACCAAACGAATAAGTCGATGTATATTTCCGAAAAATAATGCTAAAACCCCAATGCCTGATCCTAGAGTACTAGATTTCGCTTGTATTGTGGTCCCCTAATACAACATTTTACTGTAATTTTCTCCATATCAGGTTCACAGAAAAAAACAAAGTGTACAATTTTCCAGCAAATGTCTGCTTCAGTACAGACGTATTAGGACAACAGAAGCGTGCGTCTCATGTATTCCTGCTACAATCTTTTTAACGTAAGCAATGTACCAGGATTACAAAAACCTGCGAAGGCGTAAGATTTCTTTGGAGACGCATTCTTCCACTATTTTCTCTTAATAAAGGTGTTAGTTTAATTACCCACGTACCAGGGTCACAGGCGAGAAGGGATGTCTGGCGTGTTCATACAGACGTCTTCGTAGGTAATGTGCATTTCACATGTAGTTTTCAAAATTTTTATAGGCCTCCTGATCTGAATTGTTGAATCGGGACAACAGAGACGTAGGGTGATGCAAACACCTTCGTATGTATTGTGGTTCCTTGATCATTTTTTTCTATACTGCCGATGTGTCAAAATCATTGCAAGTGACCATTATGCTCTCCTGATGCAGAGGTGTATCAGGATCACAGAAGCGCTGGAAATGTAAGCTTTACTAGTAGGATGTTTCCTCCTACAAATCCCTCTTTCAATAATAGAGTATCAGGAACCCAGAAACGTAGGAAAGTGCCCTCCTGATGTAAATGATTGACATCTTCTTTATCCTGTTACAAATTTTCGTAGGGCAAAATAGGAATGAAGGTTTAACAGTTTTAAAGGTGTATCAGAATCACAGATGCATAGTAAAATCAATGTCAGGAGCTCAGAAACGCGTGAAAGTGTAAGGTATGCCTGCAGAAACACGGACACCTTCGCATGTATCATGGTCCCCTGATACAAATTTATTTAAAAACCGTTGTCTCAGGTTTGCAGGTATGCGGGGTGGTTTAAAACCTTTTAATATCGACTTATGATCTTTTAATACAATGTTTAATAATCAGCTATCAGGATCACAGGCAAGTGCACTATAATTTAATCTAAAATTTTAAGAGATTTATAAATGGTAGCATGTTTGGAATTTCTGATCGAAGATTAATTAGCATTAGTTAGAGAAGGAAAGTGCATCGGACGTGGTCGGCGCGACCTGCTCGCTGAGACATTGGCCTAAAAACCTTCGACATTTCGTTATTAGATGCCATATAATTGCAGTTCGCGTTTTTTACGTCCACGTTTGTCATTCTTCAGGACAAGGTAACGACCTCAGGAATTCCCGAAGTGCAGTACAAAGAAAGATCGTAATCATCCACGTCCGTCCGTCCAGTATAATTTCGACTAATTAGAAACAGCAATGACCGTGACTGAGTTGAATTGGTAATTGCCGAATGATTTGTAGGGTATGGCCACATCGCGCCCAAGACGGACTGGGGGAAAGTCGCGACGATATTCTACGCCATTTTGGGCATACCTCTTATGCTTTTGTGCCTGTCGAACGTTGGCGATATCTTGGCGACCTCGTTTCGGTTTCTCTACTGGAAGATTTGCTGTTACGTGTGCACCAAGAGGCCGCGACGAAGACGTAACCGTCGCCATACGTCGAGGAGTAGAG
Organism: Photinus pyralis; assembly: GCF_008802855.1. NCBI lineage: Eukaryota > Metazoa > Arthropoda > Insecta > Coleoptera > Lampyridae > Photinus > Photinus pyralis. Next base: position 20,384,897 of record NW_022170250.1, read on the forward strand.
AGTAAGTTATCCTTCTCATTAAAATTGACTTCATTGGTAATTTTAGCACCAGATTCGGCCGGTCGCGGACTGCTTCCTTCAGAAGATCCGTGCGAAACTCCACGCGTTCGGCTGACAGCGGTTTTGGCTTCTCGGAGACCGTTCCGTCTTCCTACTCGGACCCGGATTTGAGGTATGAGCTTATTGTACTTGCCGTTGACCATCTTTTAGTAGGTACCATGATGAACACCCTCGCTCACATGCACGCGGGCTTAGCGTGCCCCCACGGATTCGGTCACCGAGCAAGCATCCCCAGGTGGCTGAGAGCAAACGGCCTTCCAAGTACCAACGTGCCAGTTCCCTGGACCGCAAGCGCGCCCCAAGGCAGCTGGAAGCCAGCCTAGAGCCCTTCATCTTGGCAAACGCCCCAGTGCTCTGCAACAGATACGTCATCGACCTGGAGGAGCCCAAGATTTCAGCGTCATGCAGCAGAAGAAGCAGGAACCTCCAGAGGCAAACGCCTCCGATTCAAGGCAGGCGTACCGCCTCCACCCCCAGGTCTCGCTATTTAGAACCCCCGATTACAAACCGCGAACCCTCCCCGGAATCGCTCGACTCCATTAAATTCAGCAGCCGTCGTAGACGCCGTAAGTCTAACACAACTTAAACTCCCGAACTAACCGCGCTCGTTTCAGCTCCGTACAGCCCCAGCCCCAAGATAATGTCACCGCTCGGTTTCGGGACCCGTCAGCGCTACACCGACGAAATGGAATCCGACCAGGACTACCCGGACGACGACTACTACGACATGGGCCTCATACGCACGAAGCCGGTCCCGATCTGGCTCTGCGTCCTCCTCGTGCTCAGCTACATAATCGCCGGCATGTTCCTCTTTCACTACTGGGAGGGCTGGGATCACCTGGACGCCGCCTATTTCTGCTTCATCACGCTGACGACGATCGGTTTCGGCGACTTCGTGCCGTCGAGCAACAAGACCACGAACAACGAGGCCAAGGTCAGCATCGCGTTCTGCTCGTTGTACCTGCTGTTCGGGATCTCCCTGCTCGCGATGAGCTTTAATCTCGTGCAGGAGGAGGTGCTGGCGCACGTGCGGCGCATTGCCAAAACGCTGGGGATTATTAAAAAGGAGACGCGCGAGGAGGAAGTGGAGTGATTGTGTTGCCAATGTTTTGTAATAAAATTCTCTGTTATTGATGCATCCTTTACTTAAACTCTATCTACCCCACTCCCCTTTCATTTACGATCACGTGGGCTTCTTCACCAGTTTCTCTAGTCTTTGACTACCAGGAGAACATGCTGAAAAAGGAGGTCTTCTGCCATGACCTCCAGAAATATTTCGACATCTTGCTTTAGCTCAACGTTTTCCAAATCTGGTATCAGGTGTAGGCGTTTCTGCTCGTAATCCACGAGGTATTTATTAAGAAAGTTCTTGTCTGGCTACCAGGAGAATATGATGGGCAAGGAGGTTTTTCTCCTCAGCCCACAGAAATATTTCCGCGTCTAGTATGAGGAGGATATGAGGACACGTTTCTGCTTCTTCGATGTTCAATGGGTCGGAAGGTCAGTATTAAATCTACTTCTAGGGCACACCATGATTGCAGTGACACTTAGCGCTGGTGTCATCGCCATCAGCACTTGCTTCATTGGGTCGACTGTATCCAATTTCCATCTGGGAGGGTTCGCTTTATTCTTCGTCGCCAATTAAAGGCTTTTATAACCTTTTCAAGGTTCTTGGAGGCTTTTGGAAACGTTTGGAAGACGTTTTCAGGGCCAGATAACATGTACCACGCAACAAGCGATCGATTAAAGAAAAAGTTTTAATTATCTTAAGTTAAATAAACTTTATTATCCGGGCATAATTGCGCTTTTCATACTTCTTCGTAAACCTGAAAACACGCCTCGGCTTAACTCGACTTAATATTAACTATTAACACGACATAAATACTCTTTAGCGTTATTCTACACAACTTTACACTTAAACAAGGTAGATTGTTTTTTCAAATACGCCTAAATGCGGCAATACCAAAACAAACGGCTGCGTTTCAAACGTCAAGCTATCGATCAAATTGTTCAAAGTCCAAATCAGTCAACTTCTATTCCCCGGTTTTCAAAGTTCAAAGGTTGCCGACCGATCAAAGTCCATTGCCCACTGTTCTAAGTCTAAACGTTGTCGTCAAGGCCCATTCTCAGCTTTGGATGATTTCCTGAGGTTCCTTCTTTGGAATCATTGGCTGCATTTGCTTGGGCCCAGAGGGCTTGGCCTTCAAGCTGAGGAATATTTACTACGCACAGAGCGAATTGAAGAATTTTAAAGCGATAAAATTAAAACTAAAACTACGCAATTACAAAGAATTCTAAAAGGAAAAGCAAATGCTGAAATACACATTCAAATGAAACGATCACATTCTGTATTTATTCGTGTAAACTTACCAGATTTACTTTACACTGAAATATTCTTATATACAGGACGTTCGAAAATTTTTAGGTATTTAGGCCGAAATAACGCCCAAATGAAGTTGTTTACCCAACACTACATATGGCTGATGATCATTATCATCTTATGGTCGTAAATAGGGGGTCAGCTCATTAATTATGCAATTTAAATATTCCCACAAAACAATTATTTTGACATTATTATAGAAACGCTGATTGGGTACAGTGTAAACATAAAGAAAAACATAACAAGGCATTGCTAAAATGTCTCTGAGTACTCTCCCGAAATGCTTTAAATACAACTTTGCAAAGGATATTAAAAAAAAGCTTTCAATATGTATAATTTATTGGATCAACTATCAAAGAGCGAAACTACGTGGATAAAAAGAAATTACCAAGTAACTAAATTCGACGACGTTGTATAAAGGTCGCGTTCCTTACAAAAAATCCTTTCCCAGGCGAACGTTCAATCTTTGAGGGAACGAGCGCGTCGTAAAAGCACAATGATCTCAAATTACTCAAAGCGAATTGATGTACGGTTTTTTGGCGACATGTAAACATCACTGTTGATGCCCTCTTTTAGCGCGTAAAATTTCCCGAGAACCCATAAAACTGCGGTCTTGACTTTTTTCGCGATGTCCCTTTAAAGTAACCTTCTGGAGGTGGATTTCATTAATATCTGCCAGTGAAAAGTGACTGCGGTTGCATAAAGCTATTGATGTTCGTGTCATGTACAGGTGATGTAGCTGTTATGTAACTTTGTGCTTTTCTTTCATTTGTATTGTTACCGTCGTCACCTGAACTCAGTTTTCGATTACGTATGTTAGTTTCATTTGGTCCGAGGTTCGATCAATACTCGCACGGTTTGCCTTATTCTCGACATGAGACGAAGGTGGTGCAAATAAATCAGATTAACTGAGCCGCTAGTCGATTTTGCAGAAGTTATCAATTAATCCATTTGTTGCTTTAGACACACTCGTTTTCCTTCGAAGCTAATTCAAGACCACAAAGTTGCTGGGTTCTGCAAAATATATTGACAACTTATCTAATATGTTTTATCTTATAAATTAAACGGTGCTTTCTCTTGTGCCTTGAATATACATTTATATAGTTTAATAAATTTTGCAGAAACTCAAAGTTTAGATATGTAACCTGTTGATTTATTATGGTTTCTCCATTCCGAATCTTACTCAGAATCACCGATACGCAGGAAGGTGTATTTAGATGATTAAAATTGCTCCTTTAAAAATTGCCGTCAAGATCGGAAAGATACCTTTAAGGGCGTAAGCTTGGTTAATCACTAGGTATACAAGACCGGTTTTAGCGCACTTTGACGTTGAGATCTGCGCATGCGCCAAGTTCAAGGTTATTCCATTCGGTTCTGTTTGTCGACGAAAAGAGATCTGTTTATCAGAAACAAACAATTAACTTTTATCTTTTCTTTAATAAGCGAAAAGCTTAATAAATCATATCGCAACAGTCACATTCGCATTAGTGAGTATCTTGATAACAATAAAATTGAGGTACAAAAATTCCTTAACCTAATTACAAGAAATAGTTTATCATTTACAAACAAGGTAAACAAATACGACCTTAACACGGTTAATTCGCAAAAATTGTTTTGTGCTAAAAGATAATTAGCCCAACGAGCTTGATTCGAAATTTTTTTAATGAACATAATTAGACAATTATAGACCAGAATTCATTCCAAAATATCTCAAAACAAACTACAACGTCCCAACTGACATTGTTTACACAGCAATATATTAAGGTAAAAATAATTATCCGGCGAGTGAGGATAATTTTTGAGTTTAGTTAGGGATACACACTTTGTATTCTTCTTCTTCTACTTCCAACCTTTTTCACGCCCCTTTCAAATCCCCCCTTCACTTTTATTTCAAAGGTCTGCACCTAGCGGTGGCCTTGCATAGCGGGTTAAGGTGATACTTAGAAGACGGATTGGTCGTTCACTCCTAAACATTTCCAGATCGACACACTGTTCGGTCGATCACCCTGGAAAATGGGTTCAATATTTGCCCTTCAAATAATGACCTTGAAAAGTTAGTACTTTGCACTTTGAACTTTACTTTCCTGTCCCTTTATCTACTCCTATTGGTGAATATTTACATTTTGCATCTTACTCGCTTTGTCAATCTTGTTTCCACGTGGCATCCGAGAGGAGGGGGTGAACGACCGAACGGGTCTTTGAGTTTCACTTTGACACACCCCCAGGTGTCGATTGACCTTTGAACTTCACCTTGGCCTACTTTTCATCGTAATCTCCAGGAGGCGAGTCACCTACCTCCACCATTGACGTCTGATGGCCTTGGGCATGAAATGATACGACAAAAAATGGTAGACCATTGACCTCTGATGACATTGAAAAGGAAATATCGCAAAAATTGAGGCCATTGTTCTCTGATGACACCACAAAAATAGAGTAATTTGTCTCTGGAGGCAAGCAGTATATTTGACTTACTTTCCAAGATCATCGCCAATTAAAATGACCCTGCAAAAATTGAGACGATTGAGCACTGATGGCCTTGAAAATGAAAGATGGCAAAAATGGGGACCATTGGTCTCTGATGACTTTGAAGATGAAATATTATACCACAAAAAATGGGGTTATTGGGCTTTGGAGGCAATGCAATCTTTGAGCTTCACCTTGGCCTACTTTCCAAGGTCATCGCCAGGTTGTGAGTAACCTACCCTCACCCACAGAAAATAGGACCGTTTACATCTGATAACCTTGAAATTGAAATATGGCAAAAATTAGGATCATTGGCATCTGACGACCTTGAAGATAAAATATTACAAAAGTTACAGCCCTTTGAATTTTCTTTCGAAATTGGTTTCTAGTCTATAACTTTTGATTGAGAAGTCTGATCGAAAAAGTACGAATTGTTTTGGATTCTACGCACCAAAATGAATAAGAAAAAGTGTTTTCCCGAGAAATTTTGGTGCAGTCGATTTTTGGTAAAAAAGGAAGGTTATACACTGCCTTTTTTTGAGGCCCGCAAAAAAATTGTCTCAGATCGACCCGGAAAAAAATTTTCTTTATAGAATGTGGCCTGTAGAATCGATAATTTCAAACAATTCCAAGATTGGGCTACTAGTTCAAAAGTTACAGCCCTATGAATTTTTTTTCGAAATTGGTTTCTAGTCTATAACTTTTGATTGAGAAGTCTGATCGAAAAAGTACGAATTGATTTGGATTCTACGCACCCAAATTAATAAGAAAAAGTGTTCCCGAGAAATTTTGGTCCAGTCGATTTTTGGTAAAAAAGGAAGGTTATACACTGCCTTTTTTTTGAGGCCCGAAAAAAAATTGTCTCAGATCGACCCGGAAAAAAAATTTTCTTATAGAATGTGGCCTGTAGAATCCATAATTTCAATCAGTTCCAAGATTGGGCTACTAGTTCAAAAGTTATAAAACGGACATACAATAATCGAGTCAGTTCGTTTGGAGAACCGTTTCTTACATCCTATGGATGTGATACATCAATGTGATAAGGAAAAATAATGCAAAAAAATTGACGTTGACATATACAGTGTTGCACCAGAACCGGTGATCCAAAAATTTGTTTGACTACGCCACTGGTAGAAAACTTTTCGTTTGCACCCTGTATCACAGAAACAATCCACTGCAGTCTCAACAAAAATAGAACGCATGGTACCTACACTTTTGGGCAATTTACCCATTTTAGTCTTCGTCTATCACAGCCATTGAAGTGGAAAATGCGAGGGAAAATGACCCTCAAGGAGCCTTAAGATTTTAAACAAATTTAGAAAAAGAGCATAAACGTTAGTGTTACCGAGTTTGTTGGCGAATCCTTTTTATTATAACGAAACGCCACTGCTCAAGCACATGCCAAATTTAGAACAAAATTGCGAGAATTTTTGCTTGAATGGTTTTCATTCAGGTGCGTTGAATACGCCTTAATGCAGTGGCGTAACTATCAGGCGTAGCAGCAAACAATATCCGGCGCCCGTATTAGATGAAAAAGCTTATGTGATCACAAACCCCAATGTGTGATCTAGGAAAATTCTAGCCACCCCTACAGAAGTTGCCCAATTCCAATGATATGAAGATTCCACCAAAATCAACACGTTATTGCTATACAAGAACAAATACATCAATAGTCGACCGTTGATTTTTGTGCTTGCAATCTGACCCCTAGATGCAACAATCGCGATACGCCACTGGTATATATTTTGAGCTTGCATTGGATTGGCAACAACGCAAATTAACAACTGCGCACTTTTGAAATTCAGTGATCTTGTGAAGGGATGAAATTTGGGGGGAGTTTAGTTCACGTATTTTGAACTGTACAAACCCCAATTAAAAATGTTTAGTGGAACGAGTATTGTTTTTTAATAGCCAATTAGTATTAATTAAAAATAACGAGGCATAAAATTACACGCATAAATGCAATCGGGTCAGCAGTTCAAAGAAATTTGCTGAACAAGTTGCACGTAAAAATGTTAACGTACCCTCTTAAGTTGCGTATTCATAATGTTATGCAGCTCGTTACGTATTATGGAGAACTTCATCAGCGTATCGGAACTGAAGATGGAACTGCCAAAAGCGAGACCAGGATAATCAGCACATCTTCTTTTCCTTCGTGCCTCCCGTTCGGCGACGACTTCTGTCCTTTCTGAGGTACATCTCAACCTTGAGAGTTCCTCAACTTCTGCATCTTCGGCTTCTTGATCGCTTTGACTGGAGCCTTCTGCAGCTGGACGGTCAATTAGTGACATATGACTGAAGGAACCGTTCTTCGACGTATCATTTTTGTGAGAAGTTAACTTGGACTGTTTACTATCAACTAAATCATCATCATCACAGTTGGTTAAATCTATAATATCACTTTTGCCTTGGTCGACTTCTTTATTACTAGTACTTGAGGCACTCAATATCACAGGTACTACTTCGGGGGTGGATTGCTGAACCCCAGGGGTTTGTTGTTGTTTTAACTGAACATCACTGGAACCTCGAAGAAACGATGGTTCCAAGGCGGCACGTCTTCTACTTCCATTGTTGCGGGGATGATGTTGATGGCCTCTTTTTTTTGTACTCCCCGGGCCGCCTCTTTGGGACATATTTTTCAGACACGAAACGAACACATATTTACTAAAGCAGCCATGTTGGTGAAACTGACGAAATTTCTCGGACTTCGGGACTTCGTATACTGCGCCGACGTTCAGCTGCGACCCACGTGTTTCGCCGCAATTACGGCTAACAAACGCCCCTTCACTTTCGGCAACCAAACTCACACCTCACTTAATTATAAAATAATCGTGCAATAAAAAAATTAAGCCAAACGTATTTAAACGATTTATAAAAATGACGTCACAAGATCACTCGCACTATTTCAACGGGCACTGCTAGGCCCAACAGCGCACCATATTTGGCAGCCCCCCAGGAATACTATTAATAGACGCGAGTTGTAAGTTACGATCTACACAAAAACTAAAATATAACTCTGGAATTTACAGAGCGAAATTTTGATGTGCATATCAAAAGGTTAATGCGATGACCTAATATTTACCATAACTTTGATAAACAAAGTACTAGATACTAATTACGCTTACGTCACCGAAAGTACTTACGGTCTGCAGAGCTTTTTCTTTTTCTTCCAGTTTGGCATTAATTTGGGTTAGCTGTTCACCAGTTTGATCGAGATCATTCTCAATGGTTTGGATCTTCTTCTGCAAAGCGCGTGCTTCTTCTTCATTCTGTAGAAAAATGGGGTTAGTGCCTAGGGTGGTTGGTGAAATTTGCATACTTTTTCTGCACGCAGATTGGCATCTTTGGCCATCTGCTCGTTGTGGGCCGCACGTTCCAATGCATTCTCCTTTTCGAGTTTCATTCCTTGCATTTTCTTCTTGATGGCGTCCATGGCTGCGGCTGTTTCTGTTCTTGCTTACTGTACGAAATGAAAACTGAAACAAAGGAAAACGGGCATAAGTTCGATTTGTACTTTTAACATTTTTTTCCAAAAGGCGACTCAACCTTTAACATTAGCATCCACAGCATTTTTTCCAAAAGAAAAACCTTGTCGTTAACCTACCACAACTGAATGAACTAAAATTTAAAACATGGGTCTAATTTATTCAAGAAATTGGGTTAACGAAAACTAGAGCAGTTAAAATTATAATATTGACATAAAAATCGTATTACCGTCGACGACAATTTGGACGAACTTTAAATGAAGATTTTGATCGTGTGCGGATAACACGGCCCTATCCTCTGTTTGGTATTTGAAGCACGTATGACGCACCGCACAAGAATTACCAATAACGATAATGAAAAAACCACGACAATGACACGAATCGGTGATACTGTACTCGTTTTTATGGTATTTATTATTAGTCTGCACGTAAATTTCCAAGATATCGATGCCCTAAACGCGAAGGAATTTTTGTGAAACTTTTCTTTGTTGCTCCACTTAAAAGTAGAGGTGCGCACATTTATTTACCAAACAGATACATGGTAATTAACACATGGCGCCGATCAAAGTGGCACCCTAATTGTCGGTTTTTCTGTGTCAAGCGCATCTGTATTAACAATTAAATACCAAACTCATTATGCAATCACGAAATAGACTAGGCAATATTCCGCTCCTTTCCGGCACAACAGAGATTGGATTTTTACTATCAGTTAATGGCGTCTTTGAAGGCACGAAGACTCTGAAGATCACACCAGGTGAATCAATGAAATGCTGTTACCCATCCACTTAATTCGCAAAGAGTTTTTACTGAACAAGTAAACTGTACACCAGAAATAAACCGATTACTTCTTAGAAAAGGACTGATAAAAAGCTTAATCCCTTCTTCAGAACAAACTGGATACCTACGTCTTTTTGCACAATTAAGTTCAAGTATGAACGAAATCACATGGGCTCACTGAAGCATTTTTCCATTAGGTTGTCCGGATCATGAATCATAAATGTTTGAAACATCTAAATAATGAGTAAGGTTGAGATTTCTTTTAGGAACTCACATTTCCCTCACATGTATAATAATAATGTTGGGGGCTCCAAGAATCCTTTGCGCAGATCAGTATCTTTAGATGCAACAAGATACGAAGAATCGCATACGATTTTCCAAGCGATTTTCAGTAGGGGAATTTTCTGCCACTCAGCCCGCATTAGGAAACCAGACTTTTAATCCGGTTCATATTCAATAGCACTGATCCTTGAACTCGATCCTTGAAAACGATTGGCGAAAGTGTGACATCAATGGAGGAACAGGCGGACAGACGACAGTCGGACAAAACCATCACGTAAGAGGAATTTTTTTCTTTCGAAAAATTCCCCTAAAAAAGGAAATCTTGTATGCACTTTGCACCATTTTGATGCAGCACATATTGCGCTGGCTCATAAAATGTGAGGGATGGGGAGAGGGGGGGGGGGGCATTTAAATGTAACTTCGGTTGAGGTTAACCGATTTTCACAAAATAGGTCTAATTAGGAACTCTCTCTTCGTATAATCAGACTTTACGAGAATAGAGTCTTTTAGTAAATGCGATAAGTAGGGGGCGCGGTTTGACTTTGTAGGATTTCTTATAAATTTCAAATGGAACGATATAATTATTATATGATATAGTCAAATAAGATGAAAAAGTGGAAATATCAGTGCAAATCGCATTTTGATATACAGAGTGGCCCAACGAGAAGTTTACAGAGGGTTTTTAGGGTATTAAATTTAGAAATTTCGAAAAATCCTCGAACACGTCAATTTTGTATTCGAGGGAGACAACTTTTAGAATACAAATCACGAACCCAAGTCTTCACCCCTCAACGTAGGGAGCTTAACCCCTAAAATTTTAAATGGAATCCTATGGCAAATGGCACATTATTTGAAAGCCAATTTAATCGTGATTACTAATCTGCTTTGCTTTTTAAATTCTATTGATTCGTTTCGGAGAATTGACAGATTCACTTAAGTTTAGCAAACAAATTGAAGCGTCAAAATAAAATTTTAATAAAGGTTACTTACTTAGATCGCATTTGTTTTGGTTTTTTTAGAAAAAACCATTTCAAATGCGAATTATCTCCGAAACGAATCAATAGAATTTAAAAAGCAAAGCAGATTAGTAATCACGATTAAATTGGCTTTCAAATAATGTGCCATTTGCCAAAGGATTCCATTTAAAATTTTAGGGGTTAAGCTCCCTACGTAGAGGGGTGGAGACTTGGGTTTGTGATTTGTATTCCAAAAGTTGTCCCCCTCGAATACAAAATTGACGTGTTCGAGAATTTTTCAAAATGTCTAAACATAATACCCTAAAAGCCCTCTGTATATTTCTCGTTGGGTCACTCTGTATGTTTCCTAAGCAGAGATATGGCGAAAATATGCACATTCACAAATTTAAATTGCAATATTTGTATTCATCCAAGTTGGCTTTGAAAAAAGAGAACACATACAAGCAATAAAGAAAATAATAATTCAAATTATTCAAATTTTAAATCTGAGAAATATAAATTAAATTAAAAAAAAATAATAATAATTAGATTAACGTAACTGTTCAAGATCATTTCCGATAAAAAGACGAAGTCTCTACCGAGTATGATAGTGACACATGACAGTGTGTTCCTTTTGTTTCAAAGCCAACTTGGATGAATATTGCAACTTAAATTTGTGAATGTGTGTATATTTTCGCCATATCTAAACAAAGACAGACAGTGATAAGGTTTGGTTTTCACTAATATTTTTACTTTACTATCTTATTTGATAATTATATCGTTCCATTTGCAATATTCAAGAAAACTTTCAAAGTTTATATTAATGTCAAACCACGCCCTGTACCGCTGATCACATTTACTAAAAAAACTATTCATATAGAAGCTGATTTCACGAAGAGAGATGCTTCCAATAAAGCCAATTATGTGAAAATCGGTTAACCTAAACCGAAGTTATATTCATTTCTTTAAAAAGATGTTGCCCTTCCCCCACCCCTCATATTTTATGAGCTAGAGCAATATCTGCTGCATCAAAATTCAATCAAACATTCATACAAGATTGCGATTGCGATGCATGTATACTTGTTAGGTATATTTTAGGAAAAAAATCCTCCCCTCCAGCGACGAACCTAGAAACTTGAAAATAACCTTCAGTGGATTTCCTTGGCCTCTTTTGTTAACAAAATCTTTTTCCCCAAGCAGTGCAATTAACGGTTTCATAGATACGGCCTGTGACCCTGTCCAATACGTCAATGCAATACAAAAGATACCAACCTCGTTATTTACCAACTCGGTTTCGTCGAAAAAACATCCAAACGCATTAGTTTGTTGTTTGAGAACTGAATTTCATCCGTTTTTGTTACTATGTCAGTATCAATTTAATTGGGAAAACAAGTCCGATACTCAAAAGGTAAATTAAAGGGTGGACATAATAAAAACAGGCAAGACCTGAGCCTGACAGATGTAGTCTTTTAATTACTGCTTCTGTGATATTGTTTATTCATGAGGAATTTCTGAGGAGACCATAGAACAAGTTATTTTTCTGATTTTCGCGAGCGTCCCACAAAACAGAAATCAATGCAGTGAGTTCATAAGGGCCCCCAAAAAAGGCAAATTGCGCTGAATAATCTAAAAAAATTCAAAATTTTGGAGGTTTTGAAGAAGTTTAAACCTAATTCTAAAGTTTTCAATCAGGTATACCGTTTACTTTAATTACAGATTAAATCGTAAGTCATTATTAAGTTTCTCAAATAAATTTTGATAAAATGAAAGCCATACTGCCGATAATTTTAAATTGAAATTGACCCGACACGACTTGGATTACACCTTTGAAATGAATTTTTGGCATAATTTAATTAGGAGCCGTAGTTAAATAAGCAATGTCATTGGGTTACTTCCAATCGTAAACATTTTAGACTGATCATCCTCTGCTAACCATGCCAGCTCAAACTTCGAACCCAAAAACTACTATTGATTGTAAGTAAAAACTACCTTCCAATCAATACAGAACGTTTACTTTGGAAAAGAGACCAAGCAGATTTGTAAGATTGGCGCTCAACAATACAAATGTTTTTGAGTAAAACAAAAGATACAAACTAATTCTAATTGGCTAAGGCCCAGTTGTACAATGTCAGTTTAAACTTCAGTTTATAGTAAATTGTGGGTTAAAGGATTTGATTGGCTAACGTTTCACAAGTGGGCCAATCGTGTTTCTGAAATCTGTCAGTTAAACTAAACTGAAGTTTAAATTGACGTTGTACAACTGGGCCTAAGTGGATAGTGGATTGAATCCAAGTAGATCCACGCATTCAAAAATGTCCTGGGGAACCCACAGATACATTTATTTCCTTTTTCACTTCACTCGGGGCACCAAGGAACAGAACAGGCATAAATATGCGTGTCTGTATTAGAAGAATCTTTTGATTTGATTTTCACAATATGCGATATGCTTCTCTTTACTAGAAGCATATGTGGTTAAATTTTCGGAAAAATATCTCCATAGATAAGAAAGTTGACATTCACCAGTTCGCGCATGCGCACCTCTTTTGATTTGATTTTTACAATATGCGATATGCTTGTCTTTACTGGAAGCATCTGTGATAAACATTTCAAAAAAATATCTACGCATATGCATAAAGAAGTTGAGTTGCACATGCGCAAATTAATAGTCAAGTTTTTTCTTGGATCAGGTGTCAGAGCTATAGTAAGCTACCGAATGCAAAAAGAACTTGAAACTATACAGGGTGTTTCATAATTGAATGTCAATATTTAAGAGGGGGATTTTTGGGTCCATTTTAAAAAGAAAACTTCATACGAACGTACTAAACGTCTTAACTTTTGAGATACAAAGTGGTAAAGTTTTCAAAAATCCTTTTTTTTTCAATCCGATGCACCGTTTTCGCTTAAAAAAATAAAAACTCGTCAACAGAATTAATAATTGTGACAGGCGCAGCCTACTACAATGATAAGTAGGTAATAATTCTTTTTTATTTAAGTAGTTTTCTTAATGTTTTAAGTTCCAAAATTCGAAGTACGATGCCTGAGCAGATTTGATGGCTTGATTTCGATGCACGATTTTAAAATGAAAATATTTTTCGCTGCATGATATTGTCATGATCATGCAGAGAAACGAAACGGATTTTTTTTAACTGAAAACTGTGCATCGGATTGAAAAAAAACAATCAAATTTGCTTAAAAATAATTGGGGATTTCAAGAAAAATTATTATTTTCAGAGAAATCAGTGGCATACCATCAATGTCTGCCAAAATGGGCATGTGAAATTCCGTACGAACGCCACTGGTGGAAATTAAAAAATGTGGTACGTTAAAAAATGCCTCTGGATACATAGTACATACGTACATGGCAAATTTCATTAAAATGTCTAAAGTGGCATTACAGATATTAATAATAAATATAAATAAAAATAAAACTTTACCACTCTGTAACTCAAAAGTTAAGACGCTTAGGACATAGTTCATATGAACTTTTCTTTTTAAAATGGCCCCTTAAATATTAACATTCAATTATGCAACACCCTGTAGGTAAGAAGAAAAAAGTTCATCATAAGCCAACAGCCGTCTTATAGTATCTATAGTATCTGTTTTACTACCATTTGGTTGTGGTTGTAGATGTGTAAATAATGTGTCGGATTATGTTGTCTTTTGGGGTCTATATTTGCTAAATTGTTCTTAACATAATTTTAACTACCATAAGATGCGCCATTCGTAAGCCCTTAATACCAAACAATCATAGTTTTGATTGTTTATATCTAATATTTAATTATTTTTATTATACCAAATTGACATTTTAATAAGTTTGAATGTGTAGCCTCTTTAACAGTTGGGTGCTTACTTTAACGGCAAGGGTAAATAAAGTGAAACAAATGATTGTGCATTCCAATGACATCTGATTCTTATTAAAAATGGGACACGGAGCACGAAATAAAAAATAAAAAAGGTTTAGAGTTTCATTAATACATCATTTAACCCCATTTTAAGGAACGATTAATATAGTTCAAAATTAATTTGACAAATCGAATTAAGTTCAAAATTGATTTTGAATTTAGAGCAACCGCCCCAGGGTAAGCAAAAGACGATATTAATTTTTTCTGCATTCGTCCAAATCACTCCGAAACGATATTTCCTCCCAAAAATCAACTCATAAAACACTCTAAAGAGATCTGGGACCAGAAAACTGAATTTCAAGTGTGTGTTATTCGAAATAGAGTCTCTCTGTAGGATTAGACTAAAAAAGATCTATAATCGCGCAATTGTAATAGATTGTAACTGGAAGTTAATTTTATTTAGCCAATCAGCACTAGGCAATAAAATATGCACTCCAAAATAGAAAAACGCCATTTTCTGAATAAAAAAGGATATCGAATTTTTTCAAATCAAAAAATAATATCTACCCAAATTGAAGAAAATACGATGCCGCATCATGCATTAAATGGTTTATCGTAATAGATATTCCCTAGGCGCTAAAGTTGAAATGAGTCCACCACCATGTAGGTTAATGGCAATAGAGAATATATTCTTATCTTCCATATTAATCAAAATTAATGTGGGACGCCGGTCTATTCAAGGAATGCAAAAGATGGAACAACGATAAATTGGAAAGAGAAGACAGGAAATCGTCGAACAACAAAAAATCTTGCTTTGTGACTCATACCAGTCCCATTTTCCCAGCCTCCCCTAGAAGGATTGAATAAAAGGTTCCAGTTCCAATTTACTTTCTCTCGCGCCCCTTATGGCAGTCACCCTAACTGTCGTCAGCAGAATTTTTATAACTTCGCCAAAAGCTGCCGCCACTTGAATTTCCTCGTACACGCGTGCGCAAGGATGTTAATGTCCCACGGGATTTCTCACACTTATTTTTCACGAATTAAAATCGTCTAAAATTGTAATCGAAATTGAATCACTTTAAAAAGGAAACTCTTCAGGTTTCCTGAAAAAATCAATGGAAACGAAGAAGAAAAAAATATGGCAATGTTTCCCGGCTTTCCCCGCTGTGATCAAATGCGCAGGTATGGACATACTTTCCCTACTGCCCCATTTCTGATCCACAAACATCCAGTTTTCTAGTTTTCTACTTCAAATGTAAATGCCATTGATTTGGAATTTTCCCTGCCCATTATTAGAGACGAACTAAGATATAGCCAACACGACTACATGATGACACTTGATCATTAATCAAATGGTTCTTCACCGATTAATTGGAGGACCTTTATAAAAGTGGTTTTCTCATTGGGTGAGAAGCCTTTATAGCAGTTAAATATGAGGAAGCAGTTTTCGTTTGGGTTTCGCATTAAAATGTTTAGCCTAAAATAAAATGGGTCGCCACTCTCAGGAAGGATCTTATACACTATGTCTAAATAAGTGAAATACTGGAAGTAACAAATTTAAACGTCGTCCAAGATAAGAAGCCATTAGAATTTTAAGATATACAAATTTAGTAATCAAAGAAGTATCCTGCGTTTGAGTTAATGAGCCCATTACTAAGTATTTAAAATTAGACTTAAAGTGGGTAGACAATGTTTTTAAATTCCCGAACTGGAAATAAAACAGCATTTGTAAGCGATCGTTCCGGATTCGTTTTATTTTTAAATCCCTTCATTCATCCGCAATATTATAATATAATTTGGAAAATTGCCAAAATTTCTGTTTTAATTTTCAATGGGTGCTTTTAAGGCGTGATAAATTAATGAAATTCGTCGCACATTTAAAGTACTACAGTAGCAAGGCAGAAAAAAAAAGATGTTACTCACCACGAGCACGGCTTTAGACACACGGTCTCAGGGCGACTAAGCACTAGGTGCGCTATCAGTTTACGCTGAACGCTCCTTACCAGGTCTTGACCCCACCAATGTTTGCCCCTCTGAAAATAGTCCTGCTAATTCTGGATGAGACCTCCTATCTACAGTGGTAACCAAAATGTTTAATCATCAAGAAATAGGTTCCCGTAATACTTTTTGGGGTCAATCGGGGATGATTGACTAGATTTTTTTCAACATGAAAGGAAAAGTCTTTGTCATTCGACATTGAACTGGTCCAGTATGTGACCTACTAACCAATATATCTGTGATTCCTTTTACACCAACGCATGTGCTTATCATTTTTTTAATTGCGACTCATCCCCCATATAATTACCACGTTACTTAAAGCGCTTCAATCTCTTAACCATCTAAATTGAGTTTCGCCAAGACAAAATTATAAAAATCGCCTAAGATCCATTGTAATTTAACGATTTTACCTACAGCGTATACACATTATGCCATATTTGGTATTAATAATTTTCCTTTTCGACAAGGTTACTTACGTGAATCTTGCAGTCAACATGCGGTATAAATTATATTAAGCAATTGTAAATATTTATTGTTAAATTGCTTTTATAGCGCCAATGTAGTAAACAATTTTTGTTCGTTATGATACTCATCATGTTTCAGTACTATCGATTGTTGCAGGAAGTTACAAAGAAAAATCAATCTCACTCCCCAGGAGTTGTTTAATTTTCTAGGTGATGACAACTGGAGAAGAAGAAAGTCTTCCATTCCGTCCCAACATTCTTTTGTAATGACCGCATGCTCTCAAAGAATATTGAAAATTTGTATTGTTCTAGGCGGCGGCCTCTGAATTTTCTTTTAAACGGCGGCAGTATTGCGAATTTTAGTGTACCTGATGGTAAATGTTTATTTATTTTATTTATTTATTGCACCCAATTACAGAGTGACCCGCATTAATTAATTAAATGCCTTTTGTGACAAAATCGCTTTTAAGAAAATCTGCCCCCTTCGGAAAATTTCTCCGGAGTATTCGGCGGTGGAAAATGTGCAGTGTTTTATTTAACTGGGCTCGACAACTCACTTATGAAAAGTTTTCCTCGCTTCGCGAATATTTGCTCCTGGAATATTCATTCAATGATTACAGAAGTAGGTCTCCCCTAGAACGTGTTCCAGGAATATTCATTATCAAGACAATTTGAAGCACATTTATTTGTTTTCTGAATGTGACCCCCCATAAGATTTTCCAGGGAAAAGAGAACAATTCGTCCCCCTCAAACTTCACCCCGAATAGTTATCGTTAAGAAAATTTAAACCCTAATAAATTTTCTCATGAGATTCACAGAAGATTCTCCACTGGAATATTAGTTTCGGGAATAGTATCGCTCCGAAAACGTCTCCCACAGAACATTTCCCTCAAGAAAACAACCCCTATTCGCTTCACGCTACCAAAGAAAATTTATCTCTTGAGATATCCCCTCCCGGAACCCAACAAGATTACTGATCATTTACTAAAAAAATATTCAACTACAGAAAATTCACTTTGAAGAAAATTGGACCTCCTAGAATATTTACTGCTAACAGAATTCACTATTTATTTGTCCCTCAACATATTTCTCCAAAGAAAAAATCGTCACACGTTTCCAAAGAAAATTCCTGGATTATTCGCAAACGAAATATTAGCCTCAATTCGATTCCCCATACAAAATTCAGTTGTAAGATATTCAACCGTAGCCACCGAAAAATTTGCCACTAAAAATTACAGGTTAGTTCACCCCGAAAACCCTTTCCGGGAGTATATTTTACCAGGAATGTTCATAGTAGGTTAGTTCACCCTAACAAATGCGCTCATTAAAATTTTTTCCCGGAATTTTCGTTCAGGTCGTATTTGTTCCTAAATCTTTGCCCTCCTAAATGTTGCCATCGGAACAAAAACAAATAGTCCTATTCAAACACACCCTAGAATATCCGCCCGATAAGTTAGTCTACGAATATTTTTCTCTCAGAACATTTGCCCTCACTGTATCTAAAATCGTTCCACGCTTCCAGAGAACATTCGTCGCTCCCGGAATATTTGTCGCACAAAATTCGATTACTAATTATTCGCCCCCGGAAACTTCGCATTCAAAATTATTAACCATAAAAACCATGAGAAATTGGAAATTGATTTGGTGCATGCTCTAGAGTTTGATGCTGCAAAGAAAACGTCTCGTGGTAATGCTCGCGTGACAGATGAAGAAGACGAGACTCTAGAAGAGGGTGAACACGGTCATGCAGCAACTGGAGAAAACGAAGAAGACTACCGTGTGGAGGTTGTGGTGAAAACCAACACAGAAAAAAGTACAGTGACCAATAGCCAGGGAAAACTAGGACGGCTCAATGAAAAGGAGCCTTCGAGACTGTGATCCAGGCCGCATGAGTGAAACATGAAGTTGCGCTGAATACGGTCTAGTTCTAAAGGCGTATTGGTCTCAGTGGGGATCGTTACGGTTAGAGGATGGCCTAGAAAATGATAATGGTACGGCCACCAGGATGCAGCTAGTGATACCGGAAGGCAAGTAATCTGAAGTATTACCACAAATGCACGATGGTACATTGGGAGGTTACCTAGGAGTCACGAAAACCCTGGTTAAGATGCGGGAACGATTCTACTGGGTAAATTTGAGTATAAGTAACACGATGGTACATTGGGAGGTTACCTAGGAGTCACGAAAACCCTGGTTAAGATGCGGGAACGATTCTACTGGGTAAATTTGAGTATAAGAACGGTGCAGAAAATGTGCAGTTTGTGCCACAAGCAATATATCGGTAGGTTGAATGAATAGTCATTGGTATCGGTAGGCCTCTTTCGAGAGAGAGAGCTGCTGGAAATAAATATATCTCGGTGCCCATGGAGTATTTCAGCAAATGGACAGAAGCATATGCTCTACCAAATCAAGAAGTTATAACCTTGGAAGACGTTCTGGTAGAACTTTCTTGGCAGACGTGGAGTACTCCTGGAACTACACTCTGGCCAGGCACGGAACTTCGGCGCTGCTCGAAAGCCTGTGTCCACTATTGGGCATTCACAAGACCAGAACCACTACTTTACACCCACAGCCAGACAGAATGGTAGGACATCAATGAGGAAGTACTTGTCAAAAGTTTGTTACAAGACCCAGCGAGGAAGAAACTATGATGGGGAACGAATACGTGTGTTGGACTGGTGCATCGCTCGCAGTATGCTGAAGATGGTATTCCAGGGAACATTGGCTTGTTGCTTTAACCCCAGAGGAACTCCGCAATCGATTCCTAAGACTGTTGATTGTTTTTGTGTTCAAGAATGGAAGATGCACGAAGGGGTCGTCGTGCAAGTACCCCCATTAAGTTCGCGCTATAGAACAAGAGCCCACCTGCACCAACCGTCGTCCGTGTTGCGAGACACAATACGTTTAAGAATGGGGCAGTGTAGCGAACATTCCAGAAATCTCGATGGATATCGAGGTGCTATGAAATAATAGTCATCGGCGATAAATAACGAAGGCGAATGAGACGGAATGGTGACGGGTATGTTCGAGAAGCATCCCTGAGTACTCGAGAACATTCTAAGAACATAAGTAAATCGAATTGTGTTTCGAGTTCAGTTCCAACATCGACGCGCTTGAGTTATGTTATAAAGCAGGGACCCGGACCGGACCGAAAAAGAACCGAAAACCGGACCGAAACCGTTATTTTTTTCTGGACCGAAAACCGAACCGAAACCGTTATTCCTTCAGAAATGGAAACGTATTGAGAACCGGAACCTATATTACTTTTTTCGGTTCTTTTCGGTTTTTTACGGTTCTTAACAGGTTATTGGAAGTTGAAGGACGCGCCGGCAACCACGTCCTGAAAATTGATAAAATATTAGTCTATGATTGCCATCGGTGGATTATACATTTTTAATAAGGTGTCGAAATTGAAGGCATTACGAGTGGCGGTGGCGCTAATTTAGCCACTAAATAAAAAAGGAGGGGCGAGGTTTTATAAAATAAAATTTTCTGTTTTTTAGTAATAAAGTGTAAATACGCATTTCCCTCTTCCTCCTTTATTCCCCTTGTCGTTATAAATTATACGATACGTCACGTTTTGGTATTCATGGCTTTTTCTTCGCACCTATTAATTAACAAATCACGTTGTTATAATGAATTTTTTGAATGCCATACTTTCTAAAAACTAGAACCGCAAATAACCGTTATGGACCGAAAAAAATGCGCAGAACCGAACCGTTATTTCCTTTTAGAACCGAAACCAGACCGGAACCGTTATAAATATTTTCGCTTAAATATAAACAGAACCGGAACCGATATTTCATTTGGGTCCGGGTCCCTGTTATAAAGTGAGTGAAAAAATAAAAATTACTGTTATAAATTAACCCGTTTTAAGATTGTTATAAATTATGGTTAATTATTTGTAAATAATAAACGAGGTAATTAAATTCACGTTACAATATTCAGATCTGTAAGTTTCCAAACGATCTGAAGCAGTACTCGGTATCTCCTCACTAAGTAATGACAGCCGTGATTAAGTACTTATAGAAGCAAGATCTAAATTTGCCTGTTTTCAGTAAATTCGCATCGGTAAGCTTACTCCCAAAATATTCGCCTCCGTCCTTGAAGTATTCAGCTACTGGTAATATGCCGCCGCAATGTTCCCTGCAAGTATAATTTCTGAAATGGCTCTGAAATGGAAATACCTACTTTTTCGCAAATTCAGACCTCCTGTGATTTTTTTTTGTTCCCCAGACTAAAAAAAGACATGAAAGGAAAGCGTTTTTCCACTGTGGAGGAGGTAAAACAAAAATCGCTAGAAGGCCTAAAAAACATCCCGATAAGTGAATTTAAAAAATGCATTGAACAATGGAAGGATCGTTGTAGTCAATGGGGAGTACTTTGAAGGTGATAAAAATTTGGTATAAAAATATTAAGAAATAAAGAAATTATGATGAAATTCCCGTTTCTTTTGGGTCCCCCCTCGTACGCCAATCCAGTACTTTAGCTCGTTACTAAGCAACGAACTTGCCGGCTCACCCCTTCAAAGTATGTCAAACAGTTGTCAAGGAAACGATTTCATAGATAATAAGATGGTAACCAAAAATTGTTATGCATTTATCAAAATTCCTTAATTTATGACGATGTTGACTGCGTTTTCAGAAAAAATCCTGGAAAAAATAATATGTGTACCTTGTAATAAAAGCACATTCTCGGACTCCAATGCTTGTTGGCCTCGGCTAAACACCTAGGCCAACAATTTATATTGTCGTCCGATAACTATTACAATCTACTATTGAAATGAACTGTGTTGGACGTTGGGAAAAATATGGGATTTGACTAGTGCATAAAAAATGCATTAACCTGGTAATGTCAATATATAAACCATTGTTGGGAAGGGGAGGGGCTCGACTTATGGTCCAGATCGAGGTCCAGATTCTTTCAATCCTCTCTTTTGGTTTCAATATTGATGGGTCGATAAGAAATGCTTTAGATTGCAATTTAGTGAGCGACCTCTGAAACTCTGTCCGGGCTGTAGTGGAGAGTACACCCCCACACTTCCGCGTGATAATAAATGCCATTGACCTAATGGAGTATGAAGCTAATTACGGGTCAAATTCAACCCTGGACTGTTCCTTACGTATGAAATTGTATGCAGATTATAGTTCGCTGAGTGATATTCGCTCAATAAATTCAATAGAATAGACACCTCCTCGGGGGAACGTTTTCCTACAAATTCGGCTTGAAGAAACAGTCTATTGCTCCCAAGGAAAAAGAAACATAGTTTGGAGAGATGAGTATTCTGGAAGCAAATTTTTCTGAGTGAGTTCCTTTGGAGCATTCTGCATTTGAGTGTGGAAAAGTACATCGCATTGAGGTCAAGGGGCTGAGATGAGATGGTGCTTTGGATGGACAGCAGGTAAGCAGTGGTTTAGGGTTTTGAAGGAGTAGGGAGAGTCGGTGATGAATGGAATGGTGCAGAAAGGGTTTGTTTGAGAAAAATTCTAGTGGACGTCTTAGTAGAATGAGATCGTGAGAGGCGGTGTTTTCGACGATTTGCAGGATATAATTTCAAGTGAGGATATTGAGTCACGTGTAAAGGTGGGGAGACATTTCAGACTGTGGGCAGGGGATGCGTGAAAGGCGCCTAGGGCGATACGTAGGGCAGCGTTTTGAATTACATCTAATTTTTTGAGAAGATGGGGTTTTGCAGATGAAGAGTCATTCGATCCGTAGTGTAAACGTGATCGGGTGAGGCATCTACAGATTCTCAAAAGCATGGTTGTTTCTACACCCCAAGTGTGATGAGCTACGATTTTCAAGATGGCAAGGCACTCTTTAATCAATCGATTTATGTATTCATGCAATGTGAGTTTGCGATGAAAAAGTACTCCAAGCCAAGGTAGTTAACAGAGTCATAGTTCTGGAGCTGCTGATTAAAAAGGAAAAGTGACCGCTCAACTGCAGATCTTTTGGCAAGAACAATTCCCTTGCAGCAGAGAAGCTGAAGCTTGTTTTCCAAGTCCAAGATTTAAGACGACCCGACGAATGGAGTTTTGCATCAAAGCTGTTGAAGACTTTAAATTGTCGACGATGGATCTGGCTTTCCAAAAACCACTCTGAGCCGAACATAAGAGGTTGCTGAAGTCAAGGAACCAGATTAAGCGTTTGCTAAGAATCTCCAGGAACTTGGAGGGAGTGCGTGTGAGTGCGATCTGTATGATGAGGAATCGGGTCGCGTTTTGTCTGGCTTCAGAATTAAAAGCCCGAAATAATTTAGCAGAGAGATAATGAAGGGGAGATGGAGATCGTCCGGGCCAGGAGATGAGTTTCGGTATTGTTTTAAGCATTCAGCTAATTCTTCCATATATAGGTGTTCATTTTCCAAGTCGTTAGTAAGAGTTTATCTCTGATTTACCTCTCTGTATTAATAAAAGTCAGGGCCATTGTTTGTCCCCTGTTCTGTAAGGAGGGTTATAAATCATGCATCATTTCGATGATAGTGGATCAGAGTTTCCATATACGTTGGCCAGGAAGTCACTGAGTTGATCGAAGTTGAGTACAAATAATTTACTTACATCGTGAAACAACGGTTTCAGGGGCACCAGGTGTTGCAGGAGACTGTCCGAGGAGAGATATTCTAGCGGATCCGTGTGTTTTCAGGGTTTTCCTTCCTCATCGTATTTTTTCAACCTTTTCATTTTAAGTTGGGGTTTGGGTTTTTTGAAGTTGACCTTAAGACAGATTAAAGCTCTATGGACGAGAAGGGGTTAGGGTTGATAAGTGTATATCACAATGTCATTTTTTTAAGTGTTTCAGTAAAGTTCATGAATGGATGTGTGGTGCTGTTTTACGCAGATCTTCTTGGATAGGCTCATTTTAAGCTAAGATTTGAACCCAAAATGCGCCTTGTTGTAAGAAAGTGTAGAGAAGACGCTTCTTAAAATCCATTCAGACAAATGAACTCCAAACAGTTCTTTTTGCTTATGGGGGTGGAACTGAAATGTGGCGACGCTGGAGTTTTTTGGAACATTGGACACTTTGGATTTCTTTTCTTGTAGTTCACCGTTTTCGTGCCTTATTGAGGTCTCTAATCTCACTCACTAACTTATTTCAACGGAAGTGTACCAACAGTTTCGACTAAACGCTAATTAAATTTATTCCTAATTGCACTTTTAATTAAAACAGGTGGGTACAGATGGGCTGCAATTACCTAATTATTATCGCACAAACTGCATTGCCAAAAATGTTGAGGTTCACACAACTGTGACCGAAATTATGAAAATAATCTGCGATGGTGGGAGGTAGGGGAAGATGACGACAGCGTTAGAGAAATGGTAAGCGTAGTTGACGTCGCGACGCTTATTGCTCTTAGGTTAGCCAACATCCTCCGATCGCCTTCAGGCACAGGTAGGTGCGTGTTTAATCGCTGGGCCCTTATTAACCATTTTGCTAATAGGCTGAACACCATTTAATTACTAATTAAGCTATTCGTAATTAATTTTACCAACTGTTTAAATGTTACGTTAGAGTAATTCAATTACCAAAATTAAATAAAAGTGAAACGTTCGTAACCAAATTTGCGATTGTCGTACAAGGATCGGTTATTTTTATCCTAATTTCGACGTAACGTCCCCTTCGCAATTTGCGGATTCAAGTGATTTTCCCGAGCTTTCTGCATGCTCCTTTTTTTGTTATTATTTGACGCGCCGGAATGTTCAACCAGGCTAAACTAGGAGCGGGTTATTTTCGTACCTACTTTCATATTGGGTATCAAGTAGGAACATCTTCTATCTCGGTTTACCGATCTAACGTTATAAAATATTTTTCCAGATTATTTTTAAATTTGACACAAAAAATTTTCAACATTTTTTTGAAACGCATCCATTTATATCCGCAGGTGTATTTTTGAATACTTCCTCATACCTTTAACGCACGCAATTTAATGGCCGTCTTAAACAATCCATTCCATTCTTACTTAAATTACGTAACGTTTTTTCTTATATCGGCTGAATTTGTCAGTGGAACAAAATATGATATGGAAACAGATACTTTGCCGATTACTTGAAAATAGAATTTAAAAATTTGCACGGCGATAATTAAAAATAAGCCGCACCAAAGCCATACCAGATCTTAAGGTTTGCTCAAATTGTAGGGTGCAAAAGACTACGAATGATTAAAATTTTAACACTGTAATTACATTTCAGGCAGTTTTTCGTTTTCCCTCTGAGCCAGCCCTAAAAAACTAAGCACAATGGACGCGATCAAGAAGAAAATGCAAGCGATGAAGCTTGAAAAGGACAATGCACAGGATAAAGCCGATGCGATGGAAGGGCAGTTCAAGGATGCGAACATGCGTGCTGAAAAGGTAAATGTCTTCGCTCCTTGTAAAAACCCTCTGGGAAATAAGTACGCCTAAAGACACATACATAGGCATGAACCCTTCCAGTATCAATGATGATCTTGTTTTAGGTGAAAGAAGAGGTGTACGAATACACAAAGAAATTGGCACAAGTGGAAGCTGATTTTGAAACAACTAAAAACAACCTTGAACAAGCTAACAAAGACCTTGAAACTAAAGAGAAAACGTTAAACAACGTAAGTATAACTGAAACCCTTAAGATGGTAAATAACGGATCTTCAGGCCGAATCAGAGATGGCTGCCTTAAATCGCAAAGTCCAACTCATTGAAGAAGATTTGGAACGTTCCGAAGAACGTCTAGGAACCGCATCTACTAAACTTGCGGAAGCGTCTGAAGCAGCTGATGAGAGCTCCCGGTAAGTTATCTCCTTCTTCTACTTACTCAATCTGAACGCGTTACAGTATGTGCAAGGTATTGGAAAATCGTGCTTTACAAGATGAAGAACGTATGGATCAACTAACCGCCCAGCTGAAGGAAGCGCGTATGCTCGCCGAGGATGCCGACAACAAATCCGACGAAGTCTCCCGCAAACTGGCGTTCGTTGAAGACGAACTTGAAGTAGCCGAAGATCGTGTCAAAGGCGGTGACGCCAAGATTATGGAACTTGAGGAAGAATTGAAGGTCGTCGGAAATTCGCTCAAATCACTCGAGGTGTCCGAAGAAAAGGCCAACCAACGGGTGGAAGAATTCAAGAAGCAATTAAAATCTCTCACCGTCAAACTAAAGGAGGCCGAAGCTCGCGCTGAATACGCCGAGAAGGCCGTGAAGAAATTGCAGAAGGAAGTTGATAGAATTGAAGGTATTCCAGCGTCCCTCCTATTACTATCGCTTCTTCCGCTTCACGCTTTTCAATCTTTTCAGACTTTGTGCTTCGCGAAAAATCTAAGTATCAAGGAGTATTAAATGAAATTGACAAAACGTTCACTGAAATGGCTTCGCTTACCGCTAACAAATAACGCACCTTCCCTAGCTTACGCATTTCTTTCTTAGCTTTACTCCACGCTTCCGCTACATTAATGCAAATGCCCAGGTACTCAACCGCCCTTTTACGCGAACCTGACAAAATCTCACCGTTTTTCATTTACAGACGAACTTGGAATCAACAAGGACAGGTACAAGTCATTGGCCGACGAAATGGACTCCACCTTTGCCGAATTGGCCGGCTACTAATTTAGAGAGTAAAGCAAGAAGATCAAAAACATCCTGTAAATTTGAAGTATCTTTATATTTTATTACACTATTTTCCGATGTATTAATTTCTAACACGTTAATTGTTATAATTATTTTGAAATAAAAATAATTATTGTGCGGGATTCATCTGGTTATGTGCATTGCTGTAATTCTATATTATATATATTATAATAATACAAGCTTGTAAATACAACCAATTTAATTTAAGAAAGCTAATACATTTTTCTTCTACTTTTTGCCATTTGTTGCTAAATATATTAGTCCCGTCAGTAAAGGTTTTTCTCGGGAAGTCCTCGGAAACAGCTCCGATTTGGATGATTCTCTTTTTTTGTTTTTTTATATTGTTTTAAATCAGAAACAAAATTTATTCTACTTTTGTGTGATTTTTCCACAAAAATTGTTCATCTATTATTTATAATTATAATTCTATAATAAATTATTTAGAACTAATTAAAATGACCCAATCAGCAATATTATAAGAGTATATTTTGCACAGTCGCCTTCATTGTAAACGCATTGTATGCAGTGGAAGTGACACCACTTAAATCTGATGACATCTTGGAATCTCAAAAATAAAATAAATAAAATAAATAAAATAAATAAAATAAATAAAATAAATAAAATAAATAAAATAAATAAAATAAATAAAATAAATAAAATAAATAAAATAAATAAAATAAATAAAATAAATAAAATAAATAAAATAAATAAAATAAATAAAATAAATAAAATAAATGCCAGATTAATCGATGTATTACCTTCACCTCTGGCAAATTTACGCTATATACTACAAAAAGAATCAATCCCTTAGAGGAATTCTCTGCAATATTGCATTTTTTCTTTGCAGGTACCTGCATCCGATACTGCATTGTTATGTCCACACTTTTGTTTTCGCGTCAGCAATAGATACGTCTCGTCTAGACGTTTCAACTGCCCTTTGAGAGTACTCTTACACTCCGTTCTGCAAATCTTTATACTGAAAGTTTTGACATTACCAACAGATGTGTCTCGTCTAGACGTCCTACTTGCCCTTCGTGAGTGCTTTCCTACGGCACACGGTATTCGAGAAATTCGCTCATAAAGTTTTAACATCATCAATGGATATATTACCTCCCAATAACCCTTTGTGAGTACTCTCCTCCAATACTCCGCTCTTGAGATATAAGACATTATAACCCCCTCCCCCTTTTTTTTACTACGTAAGCAAAATGTTATGCACGTTTCACTTTCAAAAACATCATCTCGGGATATTCATGGGGGGGGGGCCTTAAGACAATAAAATTTAATGGCTGTCTGGCGCATCTTCAAGGTATGGGCTACCTATTGCAAAAAATTCGAGGACGCTAGGACAATTCCCCTAAAAGTAGTTCAAAATCGCAGAAGGGTCCGAATAGACGCACAGACGGATTCTAAAAAAATGCGCTTAACATTTTCCTACTTAAAAAAATACCTTAATTAATTAATTGATTAATATATACATATTATTTAAACAATACAAACATTATTCCCCCCCTCTGAAAGACTTCTAATTTTAAATTATAATAAAAAAACAAAATGTTTAAAAAATCAACAAAATCGGAGCTGTTTTTGAGGACTTCCGAAGACTGCTTCTGTTTTGTATTTATTGACGCGATTATATCTAGCAAGCCAAATTTGAAAGAACTCAACTTTTATAAATTTTCAACATCGTGAGAAAACATTTTTGAGGTGGCTATAATTTTATTACCCCTAGAGAATCAGAACATGGATTGTAAGGGGTGGGATGCACCCCACATAGCCTCTCCCATTCAAATGCCAAACCTAACATTCACGCGGTACAACCTCTGTTCACTGACGCGTTGTAGTTGTTAGTTGTTGGAAATTATGAATTGGGAGCAAGGAATGAAAGGGGTTACGTTTAACAGAATTCTGCAAGGAAAGGAATATGGTCATACCCAACACTTAGTTCGAACACCATAAAAGGAAACAAATCCCCTGAAGACAGATCGAAAGAAAGGATTAAAGTCGTAAAAAGAATAAAGGAATTGGATCTGGTAAAATTCAGGGAGGTGGATAAAGAATGTATAGGAAGGGCAATAGGAATTGAAATGAAAAGAGAGGCTGCAATTAAGAGTCATGAAACTACAGAAGATAAGTGAAAGAACATTAGGAATACGATAATCAAAGGGCTTGAAAAGAAAAGGAAAGAGCAAGAAATCCATGGATACTGTGGTGTATGCAACTAATCATACACTAAAGTATTGTAATGTCTATGTACATATTGTATCAATGTTCAATGTGAATAAACCAGTTCGTATTTGACTAACAAAGAGACATGACATGGCGCAGTCACGAACCTAAATTTAATTGATAAATCAAGTTATATGAATGAAAATTGAAGCAGAGAAATTAAAAATGGACTCAAATGAAAAACTACGACCTATGAAATTAAGTGGAAACCTAGCCGAAAATTGGAAAAGTTGGATACAGCGATTCGAAATATATTCAACAGCAACAGAGTTAGATGGCAAGGACCAGAAGATCCAATGCGCACAAATGCTTCATCACATGGGTGAGGACGCCATTAACATTTTCAACAGTTTCACGTTTGCAGATAACGAGAAAAATAAAATTGCCTCCCTCAAGGAAAAGTTCGCAAATTACTTTGTTCCAAAAACAAATGTCACGTATGAACGCTACAAATTTTTTACTTCGAGACAAAATGAGGAACCGCTGGAACAATTCATCACAAATCTGAAAAACCAAGCTCAACTATGCAATTTGGGTGAAGAGGCATTAAGGAACGAATTAATAAAAACTATGTTAATAATTGGAATCAAGGACGAAGCTGTCAGGGAAAAACTACTACAAAAGGAAGACTTGACATTAGACAAGGCCATTGAATGTTGTATCGTAACGGAGAGTTCCCGCCAACAACTTCGAGACATGAAACAAAATACATCGTCACAGTCCCAAGGAGTGAACGAGATCGACAGCATTAGAAGGACCACAAGAACAATGGAATCAAACTCACGTGCCAATAAGGAGACGAAGTCACGGTTTGATAACAAAGACCAATTTAAAAAAGTAAGTAATTGTACAAGATGTGGTAAAAATCACTCAATTAATAACTGTTCTGCTTATGGTGCCTTATGCAATAATTGCAAAAAACCAAATCATTTTGCAAATGTCTGTAAATATAAATCACATAGAAATAGGAAAATAAATGAAATTGTTGATCATGATAATTACGAACAAAGTCTGTTGATAAATGAAATTAGTAACAATTCAAAAATTAATAATTGTACTATAGAACTGATTGTAAATAACAAAGTCAATGTGTTTGTCAATTTTAAAGTGGACACTGGTGCTAATGCAAACATAATTTCACTAGACCAATTGAAAAGTATTGAATTTAATGAAAAAAGCATTCAAAGATCGCATGAAATTTTATTAACTTTTACAGGTCAGAAAATTCCGATTGTAGGTAAATGCTATTTACATCTTAGACTAAAAGACAAATTAATTAAAAATGTTGAATTCCATATTCACAAAGGCAATGGGTCGATTATTGGTATAAACGCTTGTGTTGAGTTAGACATAATCAAATTTCACGAGGAGGTTAAATTAAAAGAAATTTATGCCATAAATAAAAATTGTAATTCAGGATACGAAAAGCTAATTAACGATAATTCAAATTTATTTAAAGGAATAGGGAAAGTAGGGATACCCTACCACATTGAACTAAATGAAAATGCAATGCCAGTTGTTAAGCCTATCAGAAATGTACCTTTTGCGATTCAAGAACAATTTAAAAAACACTTGAACGAATTGGTAAATTTAAAAATAATCGAACGAGTTGAAGGAAGTTCTGAGTGGGTAAATTCCTACGTCATTGTAAGGAAAAATAACGGTTCTCTACGAATTTGCCTTGATCCAAAAAACTTAAATGAGTCCATCAAAGATTCAAAATATAAATTAACAAGTTTAGACGACATAATTTCAAACATTAATGGTTCCACAGTTTTTACACTATTAGATGCTACAAGTGGTTTTTGGAATATACCTCTTGATAAGGAGTCAAGTAAACTATGCACATTTGCAACGCCTTTTGGCAGGTACAAGTTTTTAAGAATGCCTTTCGGTATAAAAACCGCTAGTGAAGTATTTCAGGAACGATTCCAAGAAATATTCGCGGATAACGGAGTGCAGGTATACATTGATGATATTTTAGTGCACGGTAAAGACAAACAGGAACATGACGAGCGTCTAAAAAACGTGTTCAGAAAAGCACATGAGCAAAATGTAAAATTTAACTTAAGTAAGTGTAGATTTGGAGTAGGGGAAATTAAATACTTAGGGTATAAATTCTCGAGTGAAGGGATAATGATAGATGAAGAAAAAATTGATGCTATAAAAAATATGCCTCAACCTAAAAATAAAAAAGACATACAAAGATTCCTAGGTTTTATCACGTATGTTGGTAGATTCATAGAAAATTTGTCAGAAAAAACTCAACCACTTAGGGAAATTATCAAACAAGAAAATTTATTTGAATGGGGCGAACCACAAAATAAAGCATTTGTAGAATTAAAAAATTTAGTAATCAAAGAACCTATACTGAGATATTATAATCCTAAAAAACCAATTACATGATCGGTAGATGCATCAAAATCCGGTTTAGGTGCAGTACTATTACAAGATAACCAACCTTGTGCATATGCATCACGTACTATGACAACAACACAACAGAACTATGCTCAGATCGAAAAAGAATTATTAGCTATTGTATTTGGTGTAAACAAATTCCATCAGTACGTTTACGGAACTAAATTCATAGTAGAAACGGATCACAAACCGTTAATAGCAATTTTCAAAAAACCATTAAATGCGTGCCCTGCAAGACTTCAACGTATGTTATTATCCTTACAAAAATATCAGATTCACCTAATCTACAAACCAGGAAAAGATCTGATAATTGCAGACACTTTGTCACGTGCTAATTCAAGTAAGACATTTGATGATAATTTAGATCTTGAAGCTCAGGTATGCTTAATTCAAAAGAAATTAATAATAACTGATAATCGGGTAGCACAGTTAGTAAAAGAAGTCAGTAAAGATGAAGAACTTCAATCAATTAAAAAATATGTAGTAAACGGTTGGCCAAGTATTAGTAAAATTCCAAGTAATATAAATCCGTATCATAAATTAAAAGCCGAAATAACGCTAGGTACCAACGGTTTAATTTATATGTCACAGAGAGTCATTATTCCGCAATCGTGGAGAAGCAAAATCCTAGACGACATACACACAGGTCACTTAGGTATAAACAAATGCATTTCTCGTGCAAAATCATCTGTTTATTGGCCTAACATGAACTCGCACATTGAAACTCTTGTAAATAAATGCGAGATGTGTAATAGACATGCGAACTCAAATAAACGAGAACCGATGATTTCACACGAAATAATTAAAAAACCATGGCAAAAAGTGGGCATTGACTTATATGAAGTATCTGGAAAAATTTATCTAATTGTAGTAGACTACTACTCAAAATTTCCAGAAATCTCGAATCTTCAAAAAAATTTAACATCTAGTAACATAATTAACAAATTAAAAGCAATTTTTGCAAGACATGGAATCCCAAAAATAGTCGTTTCCGACAGTGCAAAACAATTCACAGGCATTGAATTTCAAAATTTTAGTAAACAGTGGAATTTTTTATCAATAAAATCCTCTCCGCATCACCAACAGTCAAATGGACAAACGGAGAGAACCATTCAAACAATAAAAAAATTAATTAAGAAATCAACTGAAAATAATGAAGATATTTATCTAGCATTATTAGCTTTCCGTAACACTCCTGTTTACAATTCTTATACACCATCTCAAATTTTAATGTCCCGATACCTCAGAGACAACTTGTTAATAATTGATTCAAAGTTAAATCCAAAATTAATTAACAACACAAAACTTAATCAGAAAATTAGTAACTCTCAATCGTACAACAAAAAGCAATATGATAGTAAAGGTGTAAGACCGAGACAAGATTTTAAAATCGGCACAGCTGTTTGGTATCAATTAAAACCCAAAAGCCTATGGGAAAAGGGTAAAATAGTAGACAAACTTAGTAATACAACTTACAAAGTGCAGACATTAGATGGTAAGGTGTTAATTAGAAATAGATTTTATATTAGACAATGTCACACAAATAATGTAGAAAATAAGGATAAGTATTATTCAAATTTTGTATATTAATTTGATGATGACAATTTAGATTCACATCAAAATGTAATTAGTAATAAGGATAGCGATCATTCTAAACCAAGTGTAAGTGCAAGTGACGAGAGAAGCAAAAGACAAATTAGACTACCACCCGCTCTAAATGATTATGTTCTTTATAAATAAGGGAGATGTGGTGTATGCAACTAATCATACACTAAAGTATTGTAATGTCTATGTACATATTGTGAATAGACCAGTTCGTATTTGACTAACAAGAATGGATGGAAGAAAGCAGCTAAATACGACACAAGATAACCAAGGACAGAATAGAACGAAAGATTTTATGGAAAAGTTATACAAACCCAATGAGAAACCTGAACGAATTAATGTAGAGGAAGAATTAGAAGTACCAGAGGAAAATAAGGGCGGGAGTATCGTGATGTCAGAAATAACGCCGACTATAAGAAATATGAAGAATGGTAAGGGTGCTGAGATAGACGGGTTTCCGGTAGAGTTAATAAAGTGTTTAGAAGAGGATTTAAAGCAACAAGGAATGAGGATACTGAGGGATTTCTGTAATGAGATTTACGTGTGGCCGGAAGACTTTCTTAGAACCATTATACCACTTCAGAAAAAGAAGAAAACAAGGAATTTCGAGGAACACAGAACCTTCAGTGTTACAGCTCATACTGCTAAGATTTTGTTGAGGATGTTGGATAGGAGGGTGAGGATATAATGGAGGCGGTAGTGGGGAGAGACCAATTTGGATTTCGAAGGGTTTCGGGAACCAGGGATGCAATCGCAGCAGTAAAAACAATTTGAGCACGATATTAAGAATGAGAGACGTATAGAGAGGATCGGTGGAGATGGAAGGTGGAGAGAAGCAAGAAAGAAGAAAAAGGAAAAGAATTTATGATTTTAAGATGTGAACAGGGTATGTAGGATGCAGAGAGAGGCAATGGACCGGGAGATGTGGAGGAGGGATATCACCTAAAAACCTGCCAACTAGCAGACAACTAAAAAAATCAATGGGGATTTTTGAA
This sequence comes from Photinus pyralis, assembly GCF_008802855.1. Taxonomy (NCBI): domain Eukaryota; kingdom Metazoa; phylum Arthropoda; class Insecta; order Coleoptera; family Lampyridae; genus Photinus; species Photinus pyralis. Next base: position 20,418,447 of record NW_022170250.1, read on the forward strand.
AAATGTCTCCCGCACAGGGGACGTTTTATAATTGACCTCACGTGCTACTCGGATCTGTATGTAGCTTCCTTTGTTTTACAATTTTTATTAAAGTAAATGTTGGTCCGATTTTCCCGACCCTCAGAACTTGCACAATGCACAACTTCCTAAACTTTGCGTATAGAATCTTCTCGAATGTACCAAACTGCTTCTGGTACCCTATTTACGAACCTTACCCCTGAAAAAGTACGTTATCCCGACGATAAAACATTCACAGAAACTTGCATTGCGCTTGTGACAGTTTTAATTTACCTCAAATAAAAAATAATGAAGTATATAGCTGCTTTTGAAATGGGATACTTAAGAGAAAAAAAGGTATTGAGAAAAACCGGAAGGTCAAAAATTTTGCAGCCCCCTTCTCCCTTTTCGCACAGGGTCTCGAGCTCGAAAACTTGAGAAAATATATTAAATAAAATCCCTAAAGCACATTCCAAAATTTCATTAACTTCTAACCTTTACTACGTGTCCTTTTTATACACTCTTTTGATAAAGTTTTGTAATATATACGTACTAACTGTCAACAAATGTCAAAACAGTTCGTGTTGTGCTTAATTTTATTATGAATCTAAAAGTCATGCAGAGTTTTTAAAGAAGAATACTTTTTTTAGTGTAAAGAGAGGTGTAAAGTAACCTTTTTTTCCCATTGTATAAAACTTTTTGGGACACACTGTATACTAGAAAATAGAAGGCATTTATAATCAAATGTTATATTAGATTTTTCCTATATTGGACAATTGAGCTTTAATAATTTACACAAATGATTCTGTAATTACAAACTAAACCAAACACTGAGGAACAAATTCAACAAAAACTAACCAACTCTGCATTTATTCGTTAACATCCCCCCTCCCTCTCCGAAATGTTTGTCATATACAGGGTATCCCGTCATTATTTTCGGTGTTTAGACTTAAATAATATCTACAACAAGAATATAAAAATTTTTGCATTGTCATGAAAGGAATCTTTACCTACAGTAACCTATCTTAAAAAAAATATTTCAAAAATAATAAAAGGCATTCGCAGAATTAAATTTTACCTGGAAAAACAACAAGGCACAAAAAATTCAACCCACATTCTGAAACGAAATTTTAACGACTCAATCCTATTCCTTGATTCATTAAAGCGGATTACGAATGACGAAAGTTTTGTAAACGGTTTATGTAACTGTAAATAAACTCGATTCAAGTGCAAATGTGCCTTTTCGGTTATGAATGAAAAGCTTTTTTCGAAGTGTCGCAGCTGGAAGGTTAAAGGTTAAAATTGTGAGATGGGAGGGGGCTAGGACTTGAGGGTAAATTGTACACTTATATACCCTCAAATTTGTTCCCCTACATCTTACCAAAACGGCGTTGGCATTTTATGATATTCCCCTAATAATTTGGCCCGTTGAAGCTTTTCAAACAAGAACAAAACACGCTCTTCGCTTGATCAAAAGATTTTTCTTTAAAGAAAATCCTCCCGCGTCATCTGCTTGATGTCTGAAAAGCTTTCTACATCAGCCACATTACCTCAAATTAATTCTGAGTATAATGAGATTCTCCATCTTCTTTATGAAGTACTTTTTCGTGTAACTCGAAAAGTCAGCAGTCTGGATTTTTGTACAGAATCAAAAGATTCAAGCGAAATTAGAACCATTACTTAAAATTTGGATCTGTAATTCGAATCAATTAATTGGTCCTAGCTCCGATGTCACGCAGCAGAGAATATATTTGCTTTGAAAGCGTATTCCAAAATTAATTAATACGACCAAGGCAACACTTTATGGCATAAATCTGTCTCCTTATGGTACAAATTTTTCAGTATTACGACACTGGACTTGTTACATGGTCCAAGGTGAAAAATATGGATTGTTAACTGAACACTCAGTGTAATATAATAGTCATGTGACATTGTTACAATAGTATATCTACTCATTATTATTTCGACATCGTCCACCCCCTTACATGTGACGTCACGAGCGTCGCGGCGCAAGCGTTTGTGCTATTGATTACAAAACCGGCCATCCATTAACACCCTAAAGTTAGACGCAACACAGACATCTTCGGAACGATCTTATTTACAATATTTCAAATTGGGGGTTTAGAACCCCCATCAGAGAATACGAAAAATAGTGCGTATAGTGTAGTTAAGCCAAAGAATTTATAAAAATGGTTGAAGAAGGACCTGAAATAAAAGCGATCGAAGGGGGTAAGTTACCCTTACTCTTTATGTAGCGTAATATAAAATTAAGTAAAAACAAATTGAGAATCGTATATTGATAAGTTCCTTGGATCGGAATGAAATATTGATGTCTCAATTGGGAGTAGACACATAAAGGGGGAAAACCACTTACTCAACACCCTCTTTTTCACCTGCTCTAAATTGATCATTAATTTTTATGAACTATTGATAATTGAACTTTAACCTTTCGTGTTACCTAATTTTGTACATGTAACAGTTATCTTATCTTTGGCTAATGGAGGAAGTAATCCTCGCTTAATTCACAATTAATGAAATATGTCACACGTACGTGCTCGTCAAGCGTTAGTCAATATTGTTTCGATACAGCACACACATTTTTAATAACTTGTTTAAATTGTTTCTCAGTGGTCTCGATGAACATTTTCAATTTAGTGTAAAAGTGCATTGTCAAGTACAATAGGTGAAATGGCTGTAGTGTCACGAGATGTATTTTTCATTTTTGCTTTTAGCCGATATTCGTCTGGGAGCTTGAAATGTTCGATTTTCAAATTCTATCTCAGCTAACGTTCCAATACAAAGTTACTATTCTTTCGTGTATATGTCTCATATGACCAAATTTACCATGAAAGAATGAATTACTTAACTTTTAGTTAAAGTGACTGCGTTATTTAAAGCGATGCTTTATCTGAAAGTTACGGGTTCAATACAATAATTAATTTATATCATATATTAATAAATTTTTTCATTCCACCACTCGGTGGAAAAGATCAATTTTTCCTATGTTTACCTATTATCGTAACCGATGGTTAATGTAACGGCAATATGAGTCATTTTCTGGTTACTCTACGATTGATTTCAAGAATTCCACTACCCTATCCCCCTTGTATATTATGTATGACAAGACAGTGGTCTAACATTTTTTTAAAGTAGAAGATAATTATCCCCAAAAACAAAACGGAAATAAAATATCACACTTGTACAAGGCGAAGTTCAGTTCGGCGGAGACTACCGCCGTCTGTTCTTCCACTTAACCTTAAAACGCCGTCATCATCAGGAAACAAAACCATTGGGTTCTCCTGGAAAACTAAACCATGCTAACTTTAAGAAAAATTTTGCAAGCAATGGTTTTAGATTTGTTACTAAAATTGTATTGCCAATCTGACCGGTTTTAATATCCTACTATTGACAATCTTAACAGTAGGGTGCACCCAGCTGGAGGATTTTTTTAACCGAATAATCAACTCATTCCAAAATTAATTCCTTCAGGTGGGTTACTTGATACTCGATTCCTTGGCATATGCCTGGCGCTGCCTCTCCCAGAATTTATGTGTCCCTGGTGGGAACTAACATCTCCACCACTTTTGTTGCCATTGCGCTAAGCCGCGACATATGTCATTTTGTGGATTGGGGAGATTGTGAGGGGGGGGGGCTCACTGGGGGAGTTGCCCGACCTCAGTTTCCGATGTCTCAATCCTTTGATATCGTTTTCTTCTTTCTTGCATCTCCCTTCCTTATTGTTGTCCTCTCCCTGTTTCCCTTTCTGTCTCCTTTTCCTCCTCCTCTTGGCTGCTTGTGTTTACGTTTGATCTTTCTTTCACATCAAGTACTTGAGTGCTTTCTCTCTTCATTTTGTGTTTGTCTCTGCTCCACCCTTTCAATCTCTCTATGGAATCCCCGAGGTCGCTACCGTTTGGTCTATACTGGTGTTCCATGTGAAGCAGGACCGGCCTACTTTCCATTCCGTGGCTTGTAGGTTCTTGGTCACATGCAGAATACGGTCTTTGTTCCTCATCTTCGGTCTCCTAGTGATAGTCTTTCCATCTAGTAATTTCCTCATCTGCTTTCTTGTGAGGTTGGTGTTTTCCATCAGTATCCTTAGTGCCTTCCGTTTCGCCCTCCTCAATGTTTGTCTGTTGCTTTTTGTTAGAGCTGAGGTGTATTACTCTGAATGCGTTGATTATTCTGTCTGTCACTGTGTTGTGTCCACAGAATGTGCTACTTATGCACGCTCCTAGATATCTTATCTTTTTCTTCATAGTTATCTCCCTCCAGGCTATTGTGATCTTTCGTCCTTCTTTGTAGTTTCCTGGGTCTCTTATAATCATGTAGCTCTTTCCGTTGTTTATTTGTAGGCCTGCCATTTCCAGGTATACCTCGCTGGTTTGGACGAAGTCCTCGAGGTCTTCTATCTTGTCCGCGACTACGAGTAGATCGTCCGCGTACGAAAATAGTATCGGTAATTGTAATTATCCATCTGTACTGAAGTTCCTCACTAACTTCCTGGTTTGCTCTATAGCGTTATCCAGTGCTATCGCGAAGAGCTTTAGGGAGAGCGGATATCCATTCCTCTGGTTTTCATTTGGTGCTCGGTCTTCTTTCCAAACGATTGTACACTAATTATACTTCCTTAGGCACATGTTTATAATTCTATTTAATTTCTATAAAATGTCTTATAGTCCAGGCTAAATAGCTCTAAAAAGATTTATTTTTTAAAAAAATTAGTTACCGGGAGAAACCCGGTTTTCCAGGCAGGTGAAATTAATAGAAATTGGGAAAAAATAATTAAAACAGCTGAATTTTTCCGCGGGTGAAATTACGGGGGTTGAAATGGGTGGAAAGTAGTATTTTGCAAATTGTGGCAAAACTATTGATTTTAGACGAAAATGTTAAATGTACAAGTTATAGAGATTAAAAAAATAAGCAACTTTTGTATATACACTATTTTCACATAACCTCAAATTTTCCTAGAGAAACCGGAAAAACTGTTTTTTTCGTTTTTTACTCTTATTTTTGCGAAAAAATGTCGTAGGGGTTTGAAATTTGGAGGTAACAACCTGTTTTATGATAAAACAGAAGATAGTTGTTTGGGCCTATAAAGTTGAACCGTTTCCAAGATCTCACGATTTCTGTAAAAAATCACCTCTTTTTCAAGGGGATGAAAAATCTATTTTTTTCATCGTACAGAGGTGCGCGGGGTAACAAAATTTTCGTAACGACTTAAATTTTAATAATCAAAAATAAAAAATATTATTCCAATAGAAAAATTTCAAGAAAAGCGGCAAAAACGAGGGGAACGGTTTTAAGATACACCGTTTTTTGACAGTAGGTAAATAGGCTTTTTTGCAAATAAATTAACGTGTTGGATCCGCGCTAATAAAAAGTTTTGGAAATCTGTCTTCTCTCTTCTCTTTAATGTTGCTAAAATATTTTCTTTTGTTTCCCAGTGCCCAACTGCCTTAATTAAAACATTTTTATTGTTTCTTTTTTTGGCATTTTTACCGCAATAAAAGTAATTTGAAGTAAAATCGAATTCTTTTGCTTCCTGAACAATATGTTTTTGTTCACTAACTCTTCTTCCTGCCTGTTTTACAGCTGATGGGATTAAGCTGGGCCTGTTGATCGTTAATTTACAGTAATTATGAATCCTCATAAAGTTTATTCCTGCAGGTTTGACATCTCAAATCATTTGCTTTTGGCCGGTAAAACCAACGTTCTTATTGCAGATTTTGCAAGTTTATCAACCGGCCCAACGCAATTTCATCAGTTATAAAACAAGCAGGAAGAAGAGTCAGTGAACAAAAATAAATTGTTCAAGAATCAGGAAGCAAGATACATAATTCGATTTTATTTCGAATTGCTTTTATTGCGGTAAAAATGCAGAAAAAAGAAATAATAAAGATGTTTTAACTAAAACAGTTGAGCATAAGATAACAAAAAAGAATATTTAGGCAAACATTAAAGAGAAGGAAGAAGACAGATTTCGAAAAAATCTTTATTAACAACCATGTTGATTTATCATGTCAAAAACCGTGTATATATTAAAACTGTTTTTCCGGTTTTTGGCGATTTTCGCAAATTTTTGCTATAGGAATAATATTTTTTATTTTTGTTTATTAAAATATAAGTCTTCCCGAAAATGTTGCTACCCCGCGCACCTCTGTACGATGAAAAAAATAGATTTTTCATCCCCTTGAAAAAGAGGTGATTTTTTTCAGAATCGGGAGATCTTGGAAACGGTTCAACTTTATGGGCCCAGACAATTATCTTCTGTTTTATCATAAAACAGGCTATGTTACCTCCAAATTTCAAACCCCTACGACATTTTTTCGCAAAAATAAGAATAAAAAACGAAAAACACAGATTTTCCGGTTTTTGTAGGAAAGTTGGAGGTTATGTGAAAATAGTGTAGATACAAAAGTTGCTCATTTTTTTAATCTCTATAACGTTTACATTTAACATTTTCGTCTAAAATCAATGGTTTTACCACAATTTGCAAAATACCACCTTCCACCCTTTTCACCCCCGTGATTTCACCCGCGGAAAAATTCAGCTGTTTTAATTATTTTTTCCCAAATTCTATTCATTCCACCTGCCTGAAAAACCCGGTTTCGCCCGGTAACTAATTTTTTTCATACAAAAATATTATATAGCCTGGACTATTATTCTATTCTGGGTTTCTTTCTTTACATATACACCTCCGACTAAAGTAAACCGGAAGTCCATAATTTTTTTTGGAAAATGATTGTAGTAGTAGAATTTCCACCCTTTTCTCCACCGTCAGAGAAGTTGCCATAGGGCCTAGCTAGAAAGTTGAAAAGGAGAGGTTCACTTCCAGACAATATATCTAAACTTTTATTTGATACCTACGATAAAGGGACGGACAGACTGAAAATAGCGTATTTTTTAAATTTTTTTAAAAAATGCGTTAAGAGAGATATACCGAACACTGTTTCTGAAGTTCAACCTTGGAACGTAAAAAATTCAGACATGAATGATTTTTTGAATTGCTAGTATGCACTTTTAGCATTGTAGAATGCATCTAAATAACGTGTTTTTGAATTTATTGACATTCCTTTTCAGGCGGTTTTGGTAAAACTGTCAGGCAATAATAATAATTTACTGAGTGGCCGATTGATAGTATGCACAAATTCATCCAAAATAAAAGGAGGAATTTAAACTTTTTTTGATCAGGAATTTTTTTGATTAGATAAACCTCAAGTTTGAGTTCGCGGAGTGGAATGATTAACACAATGGAAATCCGTGTAACAATTTTCAAACAGGCCACGACGGACAACAGAAAGGTTCACCGGCTCATAGACTATTAAAAGAGCGTAAATTACGGATAATAGAGGCCTTAAATAGCTCAGAAATAATTTAGTTTGGAAAAGAAGTCTCTTCGTTTTCACAAAGTTTTGTAATTGTTCCCGCCTTTTAGCTATTTTCAAAAGCACCCCGGGATATTAATTTAAGGCTTGACGCTGCCGCCCCTAGTAAAGTGCCAACCGGGGCGGATGGGGATTTGCAGTGTGTGCTACCATTCTTTGGGGACCAAGTTCCTGGTCCTTATCTCCCGAATTAATTCATGTGTAGACCCTTTAATAGCTATTCTGAATTCGGCCTGGACCCTATCCTAGCCTGGCATTTTCCCCTTTTTCATCCTTCTTGGTATCTCCATCATTTCCCACCGTGGGAGGGGGGGGAGTGACCAGTAATCGTTCTCCCCCATTAGCTGAACATGTGCTTCTTGTTGCTCTTTCAGGAGGTTCTCCCCTGCTGTCATTGGAACATTAGTTCCCCCTTGTTTTCTTCTTCTTCTGTTTTTTGATGTGCTTATACATATGCGCATTCGTCTCCATTGGGCTAAGATTGGCGATGTTCTCTGCAAACCCGGCGAATTCCTTGATCTCATGTTGTTCAAAGGCTCTGTTTTTCTCCTCTCTGGCCTCCCTTGGCCCTTTCTTTGCTTCAGGTTTGTGTGGGTTTTGACGAAACCTCTTCAGTGCTTTCCCCGCTGCTTCCTTGAGCGTTTCGGAGATCCTGTTCCAATATGGTCTCATTTTTCCCTTTTTTGTGTTCATCGGTGATCGGATCAAGATCGGAAACCCAACATCGGAACTTCATCAACTAGCACTAGCAGACATCTTGACGAAGGTGCAAGAATCGGATGATTGCAGTTGATTAGCGGACTCTTACCGCATGCAGTGCACTTCTGCAGTGGAAATATTCTTTCCCCGTTTCCACACAGGGTTGGAATGTGGATTTTAATACATATTCTCCTTGTTGAATGCAATTATTATTATTTTGTTGATATTCCTGCTTTGAATTACAATAAAAGTTGTTTATTAAATTTGTAAGAGACTAGAAAGCTGAGCAAAGGAACAGAAAGCTTAATTTTCATGCCGCAATTCATACAGAGTGTTCCAAAAAAAGTTCTTAAAGATAAAATTGTAGCCGATTCAAGGAATAACTAACAGCCTGTATACTTCAACCAACTATTTTGGTACTTTATTGTACAGATGGTAAAAAATAATTAACGTATCAAATTTGATATAATTATCACAGAAAATAAGAGAGAAAACCAGACCATGCATATTATTTATTTATTTTCTGAAAGGAAATTATTATTCCCATTTTGTAGGCCCCGCAATTAATGGAATCTTAACGTTATTAAAAGAAAGAACAAGTTCTTTTTTTTAAATTAAGTATGATTTAATAAAGCTCCAATCCAAGCCATCGCCGTTCAAAGTAATTATATCGTCTTTTATTAAATAATACTCGTAATTGATTTACCCCATCTTGAGAATCTTTTTTTTATATAAAAGTTATGTTTATCACGTTCACCGTAAACGCATTATTAAAGTCTTGGGTCCTAGAGATTTCCCAATACTACATTCCGAGTCCTTTTGTCGGCAACGCACATGATCCGTACCAGGATATCAAGCAAAATTGTTTATTTTAAACGCAAACTCAGTGGAACAAGAACGCCAATTTCTCTCCAACTGTTTTCCATCAATTCCGCCACATAAAACGAACCCTGAAGGTCAGATCATAAAACAAAAAACTGAGAATTGATCCCCTTTGATACAAGTGTCCATTCAAATAATTAACGCAAAATGTACCCCATAAAAATATCAATGAACGTAGTGGTAGAGAATTTAGGCGAAAATTACGACGTACTTCCTTATTATCATATTATACCTACATACCAAATTCTGTCGCCATTTAAGGAAAATTGGGTACACCCAAATACCTAGCCAAAGTAAATTCGTTCTAATTAATTGTAGCGAGTTAGACAGACATCGATGAGTCAGCAGGCGCCATCAAGGTGATAAAAGTTTAGTCACCGGAGATAAAGAATGAATTCTTTTCTTAAAATATGATACACCTTATTGGAGTTCCAATATCGACGCCAAATTGATGAGTAGTGATTTCGCATTCGTTTGTAAAAAATCGACATGTTATAAATTTGTGTACAAATGAGTAATAAATAATAATTAACTGTTATAAAGGGCTGTCATTGTAATTTTTGAAATTTTAATACCTTTCACATTCAGATTTATCGTTTAATGGAGTGTACAGAATGTGGGCTTTTTTTTTAGTGAAACTACTTCAGAAAAGGGAAAATAATTAGTCTTTTGGGTAGCTGAGCTAATTTGGACACTAATTTTTTATTTTCGTTTGACGATCGTGCCTCAACTCGGAAAAATGTGCAAGAGAGTGTCTTGAAAGGCATACGTTGTAACGAAAGTGAATGTATAAGATATTATCCTTGCTGTTTTAAAAGTTTTGTGCTATTAGTTTTAATTTTACACTTGGGTATCACCTACACGGTGATGATAACGATACTTATGGGCATAGTTACTTTCTAACGATACAAGGAAAGAGTAAAAATGTTTTTGAAGCAAGTATTACGGAATTTCTTACTTTTTTAGAGGCTATTACAGAAGGATTCCATCAAACGCAGGAATTTGTGCTGTTTTTCGCGTCTAGTCATTGAGCGTATACTACTTCAACAAAAGAAAAATGAATGCTATCGTCCGCACTGTGTCCGTCAGTACCACTACTCGTCCTCCAGTTATGCTTTTTCGTGGTATCATGCGAGGAAAATGCGCTTTCGTCGGTCGCGAAGGACCACGTTTTTAACTTGTTTTAATTCAAGGAGGTATATTCCAACTGTGAATCGGGAAACTGAAAATATCAGGTCTACACCCTATCGACGGAAAAGACTGCCATTTCAATTATAATCTGGAAATTGAAATCACGTAGTACGTAATGCGTCAGAAAGTAGGTAATACAATATTCGAATTGGGGCGAGATTTATGAGAAATATCACTGTCTACAGCATAACTGAATTACCAGAGGAGTATTCTTAACAAACGCACGTGCCGAATGTAAGATTTCTACCTCTACTAACAAACGTAGGTATCGACTTCACAAATCCTGAAATAATAGCATCTACTGCATATTGCTTTCATGAAATCCCCCGTTCTGTAATATTTGAAAAGTCATTAGCACATTTCAAATTATTACAGAAGTTTACAATTTATTTTGCCGAGTTAAAATACAAGAATACCATAAAGTAAGGGAACTTCATATTATTATGTATAACAAACTAACTTAACAACAGAATGTGAAATGAAATCGATTTCTTAAACAATAAGAATTCATCTGTCCACCAGTGGTTAAATACCCCGTACTTTAAAATGACCCCATACTTAAACATTAAGCAACACGTCGTACGTAAAGAAACACCATGATGCAGATCGATTTACAAAATTGATGAATTTTCACGGGAAATGGGATCGGAATGGAAGAGCCAATTTGTCTATGTTATTTTTTGTTGTCACCTCAAAAAACGAAATTTGCGATGGGTTTTCCAATGCGCGTTTTAAATTGAAACTCAACACATACATACGTAAATAATTATCTTGGAACTTAACGGTAGCATTGGGTTGAATTTGATCTCTCTGAATCAAAACCTAGAAGCCATTTATTAAAAATAGAACGCGTACATTATTGTCAACCTGAAAACGATCCACCTTCGGTGTCACGTTTTTCACGGTTGACAGCTTTTCCAGGGGCTTCGACTTGTACAAATTATTGAGTGAGCTCATATATCTCAAGAGCATCTTTATATACATCCACAAAACAAGTTAACAACAATTAACTGCAATTACAATTATAATGAACGCGAACACGAGTTCTATTTGAACAATTCCTCATTCATTACCTCGTTCATTACTAAAAAACAGAAGTCTTAGTTTAAACTGAAAAACATATTTTTGAAGTCCGTTCCGGATTGTTACCATAGTTACTCGAAAAAGTAAAAAAAAATGTATTTCTATTTTAACCAATCAATAGCTTACGTTCTCCTCTTGGACAAGTCCGTAAATAAATGAACAGTTTTAATTTTTAATGACAATAAAATCGCCGAACCGCCTTATATGGAATATGGATACCCAATACGTCAATGTGGCAACGTGAATTTTGACAAAAAAGATATACGGGGATTTTATGTGTATTGTTTTTCACTATGTCTACTTTTAAAAGACCAGTCTCTTCTGAAGGGCGACTAATTTTATGCGACCAAAATAACTCATGCGCACACTTTCTGCACTGCTATTCTGGATTTTGTCTTAAAGCAACTATCTGATTAATCTGGCTCTTTATTTTAAAAGCAAGTTTCACGCACCTTACAAAAAAATTCATATTTTTATGTCAATAGCTTTGCTTTTTAGATAGGTTGGTCGGTACTTATAAAAGCTACAGTAACTAGTAGCATGCTTTTAGGTTGTTATGAACAAACAAAGAGAAATAATTTATGGTTTAATAGGCAAGAGGTTTTCAAAGTGGCCACCTCCTAATTCTAAACAATACTCAAATGAATTAATATGACAGCCAGATCTTTATTTATTTAAGAAATTATTTTGGTGCCCTTCAGAAAAGATTTTCTCTTTTAAAGTAGACATTAGGAAAATCAATACATCTAAATCCCTGTCTACTTTTCAAAAAATATCACTGTATATTTAACATTAACTTCGACGTTTAATAACTGAATTTCATGCATACCACGGAATACCAGTGATTACCACAGAGTAACGGTTTTAATTTAATACAACACGTGAATCATTTAATCTTAAAACTGTTTTTTCTTGATTGACCGTTGGAAAACAGAAAACAAAAAGAACGCCCAAAAGAGATCGGCCAAAAGGTCCCATTGCAGTTCTCGAAGGAGAGGAGATACGAAAAACGTTAACACTGCGCCCAAATAGCTCCTTCCGTAGCCCTATCGATCTCGAAACGGAGCCCGTGGGAATTTTTGAAGTAAAAATCCCTTGAAGAGGGGGCTGTTTTTCTTTGGTGAAAAATGGGGAAAGGCGAACAAGGTACTGAATTGTACGTAGGGCGGCAAGACGCGATCGCAACTTTAGGAATTTGAAGAGCTTGAGGTCTCAAACCTTATTTCTGCGCGAAACAGTTTTTTGCTCCGCAAATTTTGCGTGGAGAAGAACAAAGAATGTTCCCTCAGGTATTACTTAACACTATACTGCTCACATAATGCAGATACTGCGCATATTGCCTACAAAGTTATTACTCATTAGTCATTAGTACCACCACTCCATTCCATTATAGATGTTTTGTAAACTACGTCATGGGGACGTTTTATTTGCTTGCAGCGCCTACAGTAATGTTGGGTCACCTTGCATGTGTCAAATTCCAATTATTTGTAACGTTAAATGCGGTTACAATATCAATCATAGGATTTGAATATTGCTTACGCGGACATAACAAATTTCTTATCGCAACAACCGGATTTAAGTAAGATAACTTTATTTCCAAATGTCCCTAATCTTTCTAAATAAAATCAAAATTATTTAATTAATTATTCAATTATAATCTCCTACGTAGTTAAGGATGAATCCGTCCAATACTGGGGAATCCCCCAATTAAATGAATTCAATTTCCAAAGATTAATAAAATATGGTTAACGGCAATTAAAATTCCATGCGTTTTCACTAAAGCCTCAGCTGTTTTTCAAACCAAATGAACTCTGTTACAACTCACCAACGAAAGAAAAGACTGGAGTCATCTCTTCCAAGTTCACGACTGTTACGGGGGTCCTTCAATATGTAAATCTTGACTGAAGAAAATAAACCGCGTACAATCGCCTAACGAATGCCTTTGTTTGTTTTAACATCCAGTAAATAATGGCGAAATGTAATTCTGCAGCACAAATTCACACATGTGGAGGGGGGGGGGGCAGCTCTTTCGTGGTTACCGGTAGACCACTCAAATGGTATCGGTAACTTATGAAATGAAGGTATAAAAATTTCTTCATTTTATCAGCACGTTATTAGTATGTTTAAACCAAATATGTTTGCCCAATTTTTCAAATAAGGGACCATCAAAGACGACAAAAATATAGAAACGAACGAAATTCTAATGTACTAAAACAGTATAAAGCTCATACAAATATAATTAACAGTCTAATTATTAAGAATCCTCAGATCCTTTATAGTTTTGTATTGTCGTCCGTCTGTCCGTCCGTCCGTCCGTGTGCGCTCTAACTCTTTTTAAAAGTGGCCGATTGGGTTGAAATTTGGTGTACGGTACTTTGAACATTAAGGACGGACGCTATTGATTTTCAGGAAGCTGGTTCAACAGGAACAAAAGTTATAGGACTTCGAGTGAATCGGGAACAGGAAAATCTACGGGCTCAATATAATAGAAATCAAAATATTTCATTCCCTAGGTCGTGTATCGACTTCGGACTATCGCTAGATTATTCCCTATTACTCTTAGATGTGTAACAAATCAATATAGCTCTTCTCTGTGGTATAGGTCAAAAGTTTTAGAGCAAAATGTACCCAAAATTATTTTTTACACATGAATTAGGAGTTTTGAAAGTTGTCAAACGCATTATCTTGATGCTGAATACATCACGTACACATTTTATAACCGCATCTGTGTGATTCAAAGATGTTAAATTATTTTTCGGAGGTCACATGAATTTTGATCAAAATATGTCAAAATCGTTATTTATGCACCAATCTCGTTGGGAAAAAGACTAAGAACATTATCTCAATGACCAAGGCATGAATTTGATCTATTTTTGGCAACCACATGGACTTTGATCAAAACATGTCAAAATCGTTATTCTTGCACTGATATCGTTGGCAAAATTAAGAGCATTATCTCAATGACCAAGACATGAATTTGAGGCATTTTTGTTACCTAACTAAATGATTGCAATACTGAGGATCCTTCGATATTTCGTTGTATCGGTTTATTAAAGTCAAAATTTTGCTTTTCAATCAAAATTAAACAATGCGACAAATAAAAATAGAGCGATATGGGGTACAAACTTTAAACTGTCACAGCAAATCCACTTAAATTAAAACAGTAAAATTCAGCAATACGACTATTGAAAATTCAAAAGAGATAGCAAATTGTTTTAACGACTATTATATTAACGTAGCTGAAGACTTAGCAAGTTTTTAAACAACTTCGAGACACTGTCTTTGCATACCCTAAAACAAATTTGTTTGCGCTAATCGAATCGCATATTGTCTATGGCAGGCGTGGGCAACCTTTTTTTCCAAGGGGCCAAAATAAAATTTTTTATATGCGCCACGGGCCACACTTGAAAATCCAAATAAAAAGTATGTTTAAAGAAATCAATATTTAAGTATCTATTTCTTTTTGGTCTTGATCTATTTTTTGCTTTCGTAAAAATTATTTAAAAAAAAAAGTACTGAAAATTGACACGATTTTGCAAACAAAATTTAACAGATGTGGATAATAAATCCCCATATTCAGTTTGTATCCAAATTTTCATTTATGCTCTTAAGATTCTTTATCCCTAAAACACGTGTCGTTGTATTGCCCCACCCGGTATTATCGCGAGGAAAATTCTGGAAAATACCTGGCGGTATCTCTGAAACAATAAATGCATCTTTAACTAGGCTTTCAAACGTTTTGGAAGCTTCGGATCACGTCCACTAGATGCTGCACGTGTAACATAATCATATTAATTAATTAATTAATTAGAATTTGAAACTTGTGAGCCCTATGAAGTACTACCTAACTATGAATTATATTAGCGGGCCGGACAAAACCTATCGGCGGGCCGTGGGTTGCCCACGCCTGGTCTATGGTATAATAGCGTAGGGTGGCGCACCAAAAAATGCAATAAAATATCTGGAAATTGTACAAAAGCGGCTCTTAAAAATTATTGATTAAAAAACCCTGACGAATTATACAGAAACCTGGAGATCTTTGATATTCGTCAACTTTACACTAAAATTGCATTGAAAAAAAACCTTTGCGTTTAATGCAACAATCACGCATAATGCATGACTTTGTAGTTTGTACCATAAATTAGGATAATTTCCACTCTTTCGGCGAGTGTGTAAACCATTTTGGAAGTAAAATCTGAATAAATAAATAAATTTTCACTATCCCAAGATTGTCAACAAGGTAACTAGACAGCAAAATAGATTATTTCTTTCCCATAGCAACAAATAAGTGATATTTTTCGTTTGCTTTTGTTTTGTGCCTGAACAAATTGAGATAGGTCGATTAAATAAATTAAATAAAAATGTTTCTAATTTTCTGGAAAACGGATCGTCCGATTTAAAAAAAATAAACTTCAAAATAAAGGACTTCGAAAGACTGTTGAAACAAGCCACATATTACTCGATACCACTTGTCAATTAAAATTTTTAAGGTGACCAGAGGGTGAAAGGGGTAAAGTAGTTTTGGGTTAAAAAGTTGTCCTCCTTGACAAATCTTTTGAGATGTTTTTTTCCTTTAATCACCTTTTAATAAAACCGTGGTGGAAAGTTTTCAAATGAACACTGTATAACAAATTACCCTTAACTGTTAAGTCACAAACAATTTACAGGGCCAACAAATTAGTCCAGGCCCCAGAGGGTTTGACCTTGCAAATTTCTGAGACAAAGAACCATGATGCAAGGTTTATGTTTTTTGGCTCGCTGAATCCGAAATTGACATTTGCACAAAAATCCGGATGACGCGGGATCCGCCATCTTAGAAAAATGGCGGAAAATCGGCGGTTTTTCCACAAAACGCGAAATAACTCATTTGGTATCGGTTTTTTGGCGAAGAAACATCAGTAATAAATTAAAGTACATAAAATTTCCTTTGAGATGAGCCCTTGTTGATGAAAATCGGATAAAAACTAACGCCACTATAGTGCGACGAAATTCGGCCCAAAAATGACGTTTCTCAATTTTCAAAATTTCGCGCGCAAAAAACCGAACTGAAGTCATTCAGTAAGCTCGCCGAATGTGAGGAGCTTTTGAAGAACATCCTATTGAATCCCTAATTTTGGCAAGATTGCTTCTTTTAGTGTGGTTTTTTGTTTTTTATATCCTTATTGGCTGTTTCGTCAGAAACTCGGCATTCGTTATTCAAATGCATAATTCGGCAGCATTTAACGAAAGAGAATCAACTTTTTTGCTACATTTCAAAACCATGTATCTCCATCGAACTGTTCAACCAGGATACGTGGTTTTGGAATGTAGCTAAAAAATGGTTTGTTTTTTGCGTATTGCCGTCAAATTTTGCTATCGGATTTTCCTGTTTATAGAACATAACGTCCTGCTATCCAGCTTTTGGAATACTTATGGCCGTTTGCACCGAAAAATTTAAGCTGAACTTAGGGTAGCTTCAAAATCCATGACAACCATTGTCTCAATAATCGTTTTTATGGATTTTAAGCAACGCTTAAGTTTGTCGGTGCAAATGGCCATTAGTTATGTTTTTTTTTCTTCTTTCCAGTGTGTTTTCGGTGATTGAGCGTTCAATATGGAACCAGAAAGCATAAAAAAGTGTTTCATTTGTGAAAAAAGTGCTTCAGAAATTTTTATAAATTTCAGCAAAAAGCGAAAAGACACAACAGTCCTTGTTTAGAAAAAAGAATCGAATGGGGACGCTCTTGACGGGAGGGTCCAGATAGAAAATTTGGAAATTTAAATAGAAAATACCGAAAATGCGTAACTCTTTACAACAATTTGTTACAGTACAGAGGTTGACAACCCTTGTTCGTATTATTAACTTTTTTCAATCACTATTGTTACTTGACCAACAACAAACCATCCTCTACAAAACCAGAATGACCACCAGCATGATCTATGATGTACCTCTGACCATCCCTATTGGATTGATAAACTCTCGATACTTCATCGGATTGCCAGCATTTACTCACTCCATACGATGGGTGGATATATAGGGCTCATTCAAGTATATAACAGGTCTCTTACGTTTCTTAAATACCGAAAATGTCATGCTACGATGTCACTTCTTTCCATTAACAACCTACGCTTCTTATGATACTTTTTATCAAAAAATATCAAAAAGTTTCAACAATTCCTTGCTTCCACCCGTATAGTTGATCTTTTCTTGCATTTTTTCTACGAGCACATTCAAAGTTGGCACCCTCGTTGGTAATCTACGGTCCTACTGTATACATTTTTTGTACAGTTCTTAAAATACACAGATCAACTTAATCAAAACACAACCTGAGCGGCGGGGGTTTTAGTGAGTAAGGCCTTTTGAATCATTCAATGCATAAATCATGTTGTAAATTGTGAATAAAAATTTTAAAACGACGATGTTGCGATGTCAATTTTCGTCCGATTTAAACAAACTTGGGCTCATTTTAAAGGTAATTGGATGTTCTTCAAAAGCTCCTCACGTTCGGAGAGCATACTGCTTGTGAATGACGTCAGTTCCGTTATTTTGCGCGCGAAATATTGAAAATTGCGAAAACTTCATTTTTGGGCCGAATTTCGTCCCACTGTAGTGGCGTTAGTTTTTATCTGATTTTCATCAACAAGGGCTCATTTCAAAGGAAATTTTATGTACTATAATTTATTACTGAAGTTTTTTCGCCAAAAAACCGATACCAAATGAGTTATTTCGGGTTTTGTGGAAAAACCGCCGATTTTCAGCCATTTTTCTAAGATGGCAGCTCCCGCGTCATGCGGATTTTTGTGCAAATGTCAAATTCGGATTCAGCGACCCAAAAAACAGAAACCTTGCATCTTGGTTCTTTGTCTCAGAAATTTGCAAGGTGGACCCCTGTTTTGAGCTCTAGGGCCTGGACTAAAAAGAGGCATAAAAGTTTGGCTTCGATCGTATTCCAGGTCGGCAATACATCAGCTTTTTCAATAATAGATTCTTTTTTCGTTTTTAAATTATTCCCTGCCCTTTTCTAGTATTGTGTAATAGCTAAACTATGTACATTTTTTTTGAGTCACCAAAGACCCATTCCTAGATCCATTCCCTATTTTTTTTTATTTTTCGCAAGGTGCAGACAAGTTTTGGCTTAAGCACCTTGGGCATAATATATATTTTCAATAATGTATGATCATTTAAAAGAAACAAATTTCAAAAAAATTTCAATCTACAAAAGATCGAACGTCGTTGAAACGATAAGATCGCAGTTTTGGTAAAGGAACAGGTGTATAGATACAATACAACCTCAATATTTTACATGAATTCGGCAAATTTTCTCACAGAGCTAAAGTGTAACCCTGGCATCCTCTTCGACTTGAGTAATGAAATTGGTATGAGCATCAAAGTACACCTTACAACAGTGATTTTATTGCTGTTAATATTGTGGACTACAGTTCAGATATAATCATTTTTCGCTAAGGCATAAATTACAGCCCACATAAGGGCATCTTCATCGGATTTGTACGCCTGTCTTTCGAAGTCTAACCGCAACAAATTTACAATCCTCGTCTTACAGATGCGATAATCTTCATTTCCGAGGCTTTCCAGCGCGTTATCAAGTACCCCACTAGCATGCGCCAAAAATATTAGTGCCAGTAGCTTTTTATCCATACGAATCGCATCGTACGACCATTTCTTTAAAATTGCATTTTGTAAGCTTGTCACAATCTTCGCCTTTGTAACATTTTCCAAAAGAGGATGCGTAGTAATACTGAACAAATAGAAGTTTTGAATACTTGTCTTCAACACGCCTTTCTCCACTAGAGCCTTCGCGATGCGATTTTGTACATTCCGCAAACGATACTTAAGTTGGAACCAATTCTCACTGGACATGTAGTCGATCCACTCCGGTACGGTGTGCGGTTCCTGGCTTAATTTAATCCATTTTAGCACCTCGTCAAGCAACGGATCGTCAGTTGGCACGTCATTTGTCAAAACCACTTTACGAGTTAACACAGACTTTGCACGACCAGCTCTATCCACCAGTCTGATCCTTCCGCGCAAGAACAAATCGATCAAAATGCACCCGCGAAGTCCCCTTGAAATGTAATCGTTCCAAAACGACACGTAACCTTCGCGATCCTTAAGCCCGAGAAGAAACACTTGTTCGGTTAGTGTTAGTCTCACACCCGAGGGATCTTCTGGGTCTTCAAGCACACAATTTTCTAATAAATGACTTTCGGAAGAACTCAAATGTTTGCGTTGAAATAAACCTAAATGTGTCATAATTGGTGTAGAAATTTACTTTGACGTTTTACTTGACAACAATATTTATTTTCTTGTGGTTTTTGTTTCCCCGTGTGGAATTCAGTTTTGATACGATCGGCTATCAGGTATTTGTTTAAAATGGGAACATTACAACATATTTTGAAGTTTTATTTTTTTTTGTGTCGCGTTGAAGTTGCTTTTTCGATCTACTACTCATCCAATACGCATTTCTCTTACGTGTGCTGTATGTTCTTTATTATAATCTTCATGCGTAATATACCTGAGCATTATCTAAGATAAGAATAATCATACTTTGTGGTTGGAAGTAGTTATTAATAGCACTCTTTAATTGCTTTTGAATAAAACAGGTCACAGATTTGCAGTACGTTGTAATCATTGGAAGAGCACCACACATGCTCATGGTGATGTTCTGGAGCCGAACTGAAGAGAGTAGGTTCCCTTTGGTCTATGTATGGCAAGTACAAGTTTAACATCTCGGCTCAGTGGACATTTAGACTGACAGACAGATACTATAGGTCCTAGGTAGTTCTTCTAAATCTCTTCCTTACCGCAAAAACCCGAAGTTGAATTTTTTTGTATAAATTGGAACTGTCTTGAAACGCAATGCAATTTGCTTATATAGCAGACTCGACTGTTCTCGAGTGCTCGCGAATTTTGTCGAACATTCTAGAACAAACACGTCATATTTCCCGCAAAGGTTGCGTCACATGTGCCTTTGTTTTTTCTTCAATAGGCAAACATTGAGAGTATTATTTTTATTCCAAGTGATAAAGAATATATTCGAGACAATTTTTTGACAAAATTTTCGGATTCCCATTAGAGTTCAAGCTAGCCCACCCAGAAACCTCAAAGTTCCAGTAATTTGGTTTTGATTGACAGTCAATACTGAAACTATGTTGGGTATTTCCCTCGGTTTTTCCTTAATCATGTCATTATGCCAGTCACTCTGTAATTGGGCGCAAGCCTGTTGAGGGTCCAGAACAAGAGAGGGGAAATAAATAAATAACTATAGTTTTTTAGATTTTATCGTTTGGTAGAATTATAGTGTTCTTTATGCCTTTCAAAGGTATGCAAATTTTTCACAGCAAAGTGCTGCCTTTTCCACAATATAAAAAAATGTTTATGATAACCGATGGGTAATGCCTTTTCGTAAGTGAAATCCTCAAAAAAGTACAAATGAGGGATAAACTGGGAAGAGTATAATTGCTTATGAGGCGGGTCCCAAACAAAATTTTACGTTGCTCTTATTTCGAATGACCGGTTCTTGCAGAAGCATAGCATTATTAAAGTTACTTGCATAGAACGTGAGTTTTCGTTTATTATTTATTGTTAGAAACACAAAAAAGTTATCGATAAAAATTGTTCAAGTAACTAAACAAATTTTGTTCACATATGCACAAAATATACGAAATCTTAAAAAAAAGTAACACATCTTATGCACGTTTCCTGTACATTATGTGAACAACACGTGTACAGTTCAACCGGTTGGAAAAACACTTTCAGCAAGATGCCGATATAGATATCCTGAAACAGCTCGAAATCATCCACCGTATTGCTTCAGGATACGTGGAAAACTCAGTAAACAATAAAAAGCAATTACTGAACAAATGTTGACTGTGATATTGGACATTCTGGATTAAAACGGTTGAATTACTGCAATTTTCTTGCTACTTTTAGTGAAGAAAACGTTGTATCAGTTCGTTTGATTATGCTGTATTATCAAAAATTAACGACATAATTTAATTTGTACTCGTATAATTGTAAAAACGTGATTTAAACATTTACTTTTAAATATACAGTGCGTAAATTTTAACGTGAATATACAAATAATCTCCTACATTCAATTCTTCCCTTAAAATATGCAACTAATCTCACTTTCTTTCATCTTTTGCAAATGCTTTTCAATAAATATCAGTATCGGAATTATTTATTAAATTAAAATTATTAATTATTTACTAATAAAATGTAGACAAACCAAGAGAAAATGGAAATGGGAGAAATGTATTTCAATAACCACAGGATTTATTTGCTGCTAAGTTATCCCGATAAGCAAATTCCGTCAATTGGCGTAATTCACAGCAGCTTAAAAAAATTCATGTTGATGGTGGAATTACACCAGAAAAAGAACTTGTAATGTTTTAATTGTACAAATGAAGTTAAATATGTTAACGTATACATAGAAGAAACTTAATTACACCACTGTTCATTATTCAGATAAAGAAATTGAAATTTCACACATTTTCGTATTGAATTTGACGATTCACAGCAAATGAGTAAAATTCTAGTAACTGAAAAAACACTTTAAAGACAGTTTCACCAGCCTAGAGTTACATTTGCTATTTTTTTAAAGGACATTCGCTTTTGGGATAGTACCAACCTAAATGGGGAAACAAAAAATAACTAGGACCGGGCTGAAGTTATATTCGTTTTTTTTTAAATCAACGGCCTTTGAAAGTAGTGATGTTAAATTACACGTTTTTTTAAAGTGCGTAATATTACGTGTAAAATTACCAATTGTTTATGTATTTTATGTAATTTATGTAACTTACCATTTTTTTTAAAAAAAACCGTAATTTTACAGTAAAATTACCTGTCATTTATCTTTTTTATGTTTTTTTTTCAATATTGTATAACCCTTCTTGAATTTTGTGAGTGTTTGAAAATAAAAACACTTGTTAAATTATATATTTTGGTGTATTAAATAAAATACCCAAGCAGTAGGTATTTCGCCATCACGCGTCGTTTGGAGGAAGAAGCTCCAGATCGCGAATTAGGGGCTGTATCATCTTTATTAAACCAAACTAAATTCAACGGTGAATCGTTTACGTTGGTAGTACCGTTGAGTGGTAGTACCGATCAAAATGTATTACATTTATGTAACTTACACAGATTACGGTTTTTTAAATTAAAAACGTAAGTTTCATAAAAGACATAAATTACATTAAAAAACCGGCCTCTTGTAAGTAACGCGTAATATAACCGTTTTTTATGTAACTTACAAATCGTTATTTTACAATCCACATCACTACTAGCAACCAATTTCGAAAAAAAATTCAAAGGGGGTAACTTTTGAACTAGTAGCCCAATCTTGGAACTGTTTGAAATTACGGATTCTACAGGCCACATTCTATAAGAAAATTTTTTTCCGGGTCGATCTGAGACAATTTTTTTCTCGGCCTTCAAAAAAAGGCAGTGTATAACCTTCCTTTTTTTACCAAAAATCGACTACACCAAAATTTCTCGGGAAAACACTATTTATTATTAATTTTGGTGCGTAGAATCTAAAACAATTCGTACTTTTTCGATCAATCAAAAGTTATAGACTAGAAACCAATTTCGAAAAAAAATTCAAAGGGCTGTAACTTTTGAACTAGTAGCCCAATCTTGGAACTGTTTGAAATTATGGATTCTACAGGCCACATTCTATAAGAACATTTGTTTCCGGGTCGATCTGAGACAATTTTTTTTTTCGGGGCTCAAAAAAAGGCGGTGTATAAACCTTCCTTTTTTACCAAAAATCGACTTCACCAAAATTTCTCGGGAAAACACTTTTTCTTATTAATTTTGGTGCGTAGAATCCAAATCAATTCGATCAAAAGTTTTTATGTATTTTATGTAATTTATGTAACTTACCATTTTAAAAAAAAAAACATAATTTTACAGTAAAATTACCAGTAATTTATGTTTTTTATGTAATTTACAAATATTTTTGTAAAATTACCTGTCATTTATCTTTTTTATGTTTTTTTTTCAATATTGTATAACCCTTTTTGAATTTTGTGAGTGTTTGAAAATAAAAACACTTGTTAAATTATATATTTTGGTGTATTAAATAAAATACCCAAGCAGTAGGTATTTCGCCATCACGCGTCGTTTGGAGGAATAAGCTCCAGATCGCGAATTAGAGGCTGTATCATCTTCATTAAGCCAAACTAAATTCAACGGTGAATCGTTTGCGTTGGTAGTACCGTTGATGGTCTGTGCGTACCGATCAAAATGTATCAAATAGGTATTACATTTATGTAACTTACAAAAATTACGGTTTTTTAAATTAAAAACGTAAGTTACGTAAGTTTCATAAAAGACATAAATTACATAAAAAAACCGACCTCTTGTAAGTTACGCGTAATATAACCGTTTTTATGTAATTTACAAATCGTTATTTTACGATCCACATCACTATTTGAAAGTGATGGCACCGGAACAAATTTTCATCCCCTTTTTGGAAAAGAGCCCTAAACCTCGACAAATTCGTCCCCGAAGTTGACAAATTGCGCAAGTGTGTGAGTGGGTGAGTTTGGCACACGGAGGATAAGGGATCTGTGGTGGCCCAAGGGCTCACCTAAAAGCCTCTACCTGTCATTTTTCGAGAAATGGCCCACAGTTCGAAAAATTTCCTTTTGTTTGGTCAATGGCCCGGTATACGAATAATGCAAGTTGCAATTCAAAATTAATTTATTAAAATTCGCCATTGACCAAAGGGAATTTTTCGAACTGTACGACACTTTTCGAAAAAGGATAGGTAGGGGATTTTAGGTGAACTCTTGAGCCTCCACGGCGCCCTTATCCTCCGCGTGCAAAACTCACTCAATTTTAATAAATTAATTTTGAATTGCAACTTGCAATATTCGTATACCGCGCCATTGACCAAACAAAAGGGAATTTTTCGAACTGTGGGCGACTTTGGAAAAAACGATAGGTAGAGGCTTTTAGGTGAGCCCTTGGGCCACCACAGAGCCCTTATCCTCCGCGTGCAAAACTCATTCACTCACACACTCAACTTTGGGGACGAATTTGTCGATGTTTAGGGCTCTTTTCTAAAAAGGCCGTTGATTAAAAAAAACGAATGTAACTTCAGCCCGGTCCTAGTTATTTTTTGTTTCCCCATTTAGGTTGGTACTATCCCAAAAGCAAATGTCCTTAAAAAAAAGCGAATGTAACTTCAGGCTGGTGTTTTGTTTATACTGCTTTATGCAAGGTGGGCTGCATAACTGTCGGGCATATAATGAGTTGACTTGTACAGTGTACACAGTGTTACATATAAGCTTAAGCATTGTTTATTCATTAATAAACAAAATAATAAGTATGTAAAAAAAATTGGGTTATATAGGGTATCGAAACAAGTACTTTTTGCAAATAAACCGAGGGTTCAACGTGTTTCGTTTGATAGTCACTCTAAAAATAGTGGTAAAATTTCATTTCTTCCTTAATTTTTTTTCAGCAACCATAAGAGTTAAAAAGACTGGTTGCACGTCTTTGAATATGTTCCGATTTTGCAAATAGTTTTTCAAAATTCCTACCACGAACTGACGTTGTACCTCTAAATGAGGGTGCGAAAAAGAAAAACAAAAAGTAGTATCTGGGGGTTTTTGAACATGAAAATCCAGAATTTGAAATTAGCTTATGAAAGTTCGAAAAAATATTCAATTACAATTCGTGGTCGAGAATGGAGATTATTCCACGAAAACA
The DNA here is from genome assembly GCF_008802855.1 of Photinus pyralis. Lineage (NCBI taxonomy): Eukaryota > Metazoa > Arthropoda > Insecta > Coleoptera > Lampyridae > Photinus > Photinus pyralis. The sequence continues at coordinate 20,443,410 of NW_022170250.1, forward strand.
TATGGTACATTTATTAATAAACTCCAATCGAGACCGGTGTCAAGTTAGCCCCCTATTTTTCGAATTTTTGGAATATTCTTATTGCTATCGTTTGTTGGTCGTGTGTTCGTGCTTGTTAGTTAGATTGCGTTTGTTGGTTGACTGTTATTTAATTATTCAAAGTTGGGCGTAAAGTTAGCCCCCACTTTTGGAATTTTTAAAATATTTTTATTGCAATCGTTTGTTGGTGTGGTACGCCCACAATGACCACATCGTCGAAAACTGTACAAAGGATATTTGGTCGACAAATTTAATTGCAAAGTTGATCTTTAATAGCAAAAGGAAGAAGTATTAACTATCAAATTAGGGCACTAATGTTCTGAATTTTTTAGAGTTTTTAAGTTTCAAATAAAAAGGTTGGATGTGGTTTGAAAACGGTAACGTTACATCGATATGGACACCACATTTTTGAATTTTTGAATAATTAAATAACGATCAAAGAACAAACGTGAATGCCGAGGACTAACTTCACGCCCAAAACTTACAAAATTTATTCTGAAAATTTATGCTGAAGATTACAAGTAATAAAAATGAAATATTGCAACTTGGGGGGGGGGAGTTTAACTATACACTCAAATTTTTGAATTTTGAACAATGCAACATCGATCAACCAACAAACGTGAAAATGTAACTAACAAACACCAATAAACGATTGCAATAAACATATTGTGAAAATTCGAAAAGAAGGGGACTAACTATATGCCCAAACTTTTTGAATTTTGAATAATTAAATAACGGTCAACCAACGTCAAAATTGATCTAACAAACACCAACAAACGACCAATAAACGATTGCAATAGAAATACTCTGAAAATTCCAAAAGTGAGGGGCTAATTTGACGCCGGTCCTATCGAGTTCATAATTTTGCGGTGTCTTTTCGTTTGTCCATTAGCACGATATCTCGAAAACGAAAGGACAGATTACGATTGAAATTCGTGAATTGGCAATGTAGGTCAAAAAATAAGGAAGGCCCTTTTGGCACTAGTTATGAACCGAATTGCATGAAATTCAAAATGAGTATATACCCTTCGTCATATAATACGCAATGCCAAGGAGCTCATTTGCTATATTTGTTTAATTTATTCTAAATAAGATTGAGCTTAGACCGAATTTTAATAAGATTTATTTATTAAGCAATTAATCGGTGATTTATAATAACCCACCACGCACGAATATATATCAGCTGATCAACTTATCAGTATTACACGAATTTTATTTATGTTATATGGATTAGATCCTCATGTTGTAAATTAAAAATTAAAACATAATGAGGTCCTGCCGCGATCGATTCTTTGAGGGCTATTTTCCAAACGTTTTCTTTCTTTGAATAAAATTAAATAGATAGCTTATCTTCACGAAGCTAAATTTAATCAATATTTCTATAATTTATGATGTGTCAAGCTTTTTCTCCATCAGAAAACAATGCACTACTTGATTCCAAAAAACGGCAAACGGCAAAGTTAGCAGAAGACTCAGCTTCTTCTAGGAAGATGCATTGGTAAATTCTCCCTTGATACCTTGCTGATCCCCTGAAGTTTCTTCTTCCAGTTCTTCTTCCGTAGCTTTGTATATCATCATCAAATCAAAAATCTTTTCATCTAACCTGGTTAATTCTTTAACTTTGTTTCGTAAAGTACGTAAACAATTTATTCTTCAGTGTCTGTCCATTGTCCACTTCCTTGGATGTCTTTGCATCATTTATGGTTTTCGTAATGATGGCCTCTTTTCTTGGGTAGTAGATTCTTATCTTCAATCTGAAGTAATGAACGCTATACTAGTTCCCCAATGCATATGCATACACTCTGGAAGAATATATCAACTTACACTCAATTATTCCAGATCATCCAACTATCCTGGGTCACACGAATGACGATAATTTACTGATTTTCCAAGAGACTCCTTTAATCATATTTGTTTGGGAAAATGTTGATGCTAAATTTGTAAAGTGTAAACCACCCTTACTTTGAATGTATATTTCGCTTATAATTATGCACGAACGAAGCTTTCTACAGCTTATAAGCACAGATCCCGCAGAATTATTAGTATAAATTGTTCTGAATCACGCGTAACAAGCGTTCGATCGATAATTAGTTTGTGAAAGTTTCAAGAAAACAATTACGCAGAAACTGGAACTCGGGTGAACTACAAGAAAGAATATAAAGTAGTGATCAATACTTTTAACTAAAGCGTTCTTTCCATTTTGCGCTATTAGTAAACGAATATCCCGAAAACTTTTTTAGGTGGGATGATGTAGGGCAATTTTTTGCCATTATTTAACGAAAGTAACTTTCTAAATACACCGCAGAGAGAGAGAGAACTTTTTAAATGGATCTCTCGTTGTTTGCACGGTTAAATATTGGATGTACAGAAGGATGAAACGAAAATACATTTACGCCGGCGGGGTAAGCTGAAAACACACTCATTTATTATGGATAAGGTAGAAATAATAAATGATGGAACAGATATTATATGAAAGGAGATGTATAGAATCTAATGGGTAATGACATCCGAGGAACTGCCTACTGTAGATCCTAATTTAGTTTGAAATGTTTATCCCTTTGAATATAATTGGAAGAAGATATAAAATATTGTCCTAGGATGTACATTATACACGACTGGAACATTTTATTTGGAACCCGGTTTGACATTAAATAACTTTTATAGTTTTGTTCCGATTTTTATTAATTATGAAAGCTATATTAAAGGACTTTAGAATTTAAAAGACTAATGCGAGATCTAAGGGATTATTTTTCGCTTAAAGCTACCGTGTTTAAATTAAAAAATTTCCAGAAACTAAATGAAAACTAAATTCAGCGGTATGCCCGATTTCTATTGTGCATTCGGTTAAACCTTAAATTACTTTGGAGGGTTTGGGTTTTTTTTGTTTCATCTGAAAAGACTATCCGGCATGCTGTTCCAATTTTTAAAAAAATTAAAAATTAAAATAATGAGTTCAAGCTTATCTGTAGAAATTAAGAGACATTGAAGGGATCCCAAGAAGACTTTAGAAAAACTCTCAAAAGCTCCTAAGTAGAATTTAGGAAACTCCTAAGGAAATTCTAAAAACATTGTAAGGCTTCTGAAAATTGTTTAGAATCTGTAGCCGTGCGAAAAGCTTCTATACGACGGGGTACATGGAAGGAACTTGAGTTCTCGGGTCTTGATTGGTGATTCCGTTAGCGTTCCATGTCCAAATTCTGAGGTTATAATTTGTTGGCTCTATTTGGTTCCTCTAGAGTCTAGGTGTCAAAAATATGTTCGCTAAGTTCGGAATCTTCTTGTTGGTGGCACTCTGGTCTTCCAGCTTGTCTAGCATAGTGGGGTTTTCTTTATAGACCTGTTGGCGATGATTGGCCACTCCACATACATATATAGACCGGATCACTCTCTTGTCACATCGCTTCTTTCTTTTCTGCCTTATGCCTTTTAGGTCTTTTGTACAAGATAAGTGTAGCCTTCGTGCCATCGCTATTGTGGCCACTTTATCCGCCCCAACGGCTGTGTCACTACTAAATCTTTATCTTAAGAGTGATTATTCTACCTTTTTCACTGTTTGGTTCGTTATGGTGTCGAGGCTCATACCAGGGATAGAATTTTTTCTGCGTCACTTACGAAAAAGAATACAGCAACATTTTTTTTCACTCTCCACACCTAAACTTTTGTCCTTACGCTTGTTGCATTTTGGTTCTTGATTAGCGAAAACTCAAACATGAATCTTTTGATCATTGAGATCATTTTGGACCAAAGAGACCCAAATTTTTAATCTAAACCCCTATTTGATTAGGGAACGGTCAAATGCCTAAACCGTTCATCTACTTTTCTAATTGAAGATGAATTCGAACCACAATTTTCACAGAAGGTGCTTGTCAAATAACGGTTCACCATCGTTTTAGGGGAATGGGCTCGAAAACAATTTTCTGGGGTGACAAATTTTTTCGGAAAAAAAAACAATTAGTGTGGAAACGGGCTTTTTGTAAGTCAAGATTCCAAGCGTTGTTGACCGATTCTCCACGGTCACGGTCATTTCTATTTCACCCACACTGATGGGTGGCGGTACTTTGCGCTGAGTCGCCTTTTTTTTATTTGAACTGTACTGGTCATTTTCACTTCTGATTTTATTTTCTTATGACTTTTTTGTCTTTGAGGATCTGTCAATCATTCTACCACAGTTCCGGTATGTTCAGTAATTTTGTCTGCCGCTTAGGCTTTACCGAGTTCTTGGTTCTTATAGCCTAAAGGTAGCTACTTAGGGTGCGCCAAAAAGTTGATTTTTTACAGTTTTATTTAATCCATTTTCGAATTCTTTGTTAAATTCTACTACGATATCATTTGGTATTTTGTGCGAATAAAAAAAAATTATTGATATATACATAAATATTGTTGTGTAAACGTCTTGTAGACGTTAATTCAAAATCTAGTGTAATTGTTTGTAATTGCGTAAATGAGGGCATCTGCTCTCTTGCGATAAGAGCTTTCTTTATCGGATGAGATTTGTTTAACACACGTGTTTTATCGCTGTTAAGAAAGACAACAAGAGATGCACGTATTAATTCGGCGTAGGGGGGCATCGTTCTGTCGAAGTTGGCGTTATCAAGGCCAGTTATGATTGGCGCTTTATTTGTAAAAATCGAAAGGAGATTTATTTTATTATGGAAGTGGTGTTTCGTTAAATAGTGCAACCAGGAGGCTGCAATCGAGCTGGTTCGCGACGGTTGGAAAGTGTACGTTCTTTTACGCTATTTTTATTCGGGCATTCCGCTCTATTTGATTGATTGAAAACCCCGGTCGTCATTTTCATAATATTTCTGTACAGAAGAAGTTGTTAGAAAGTTCTGAGGAGCTCTTTGCATGTTGTCCGTATATGACAAAAGTTTGCCAAGTAAAGGAAGTAGTTTTAGTGCACCGTATCGTCTTCGGCCAAGGTTTTCTTATTATAAAAGTTAAAGTTTGCAGCGTTTGCATAGCCACCGACATATCATCACTTCATTCATCGAGTTAATGTTGTTTCTCATCAAGATTTGTGTCTCAAAGTAATGTTAAGTTCAGATTCTGTTAGCGGTTGCGTGTGGAGTTAAGTGCTTTCTTATTTTTTCTGTCGAACGCCTGTGTGTGGGGTAATTTCGATGGGTTTTTGACAAACCATCGTAAGCGACAAACAGCAAAGTTTACAGGAGACGTTTTTTTAAATGTATGACTTTGTTTAATGAAGAATGTAAGCAAAATTTTGTATCGGGATACCATTTGTAATTACACAGCTATTAATGAACCGAAATTCACCTAAAAATTTAATTTCGATCATATTTTGCCGCTTAAGATGATTTGTCAGTAATACTTTTTGGATTTTTGTCGTATACTTTATCTTATACGACAAAAATCCAAAAAAATATTACTGACAAAACTTCTTACGCGGCAAAATTAATTAATCGAAATTAAATTTTTAGATGAATTTCGGTTCACTAATAGCTGTGTAATTATCGAGTTCGGGCTTTCGCTACATTTTTCCCTATGACGCTTAGATGTGTAACAATTCAATATAACTCTTCTCTGTGGTATAGGTCGAAAGTTTTAGAGCAAAATGTAGCCAAAATTATACTTTATACAGAGTTTTAAAAGGTTTCAAACGCATTACCCTGATTCTGAAAGAGTACATCACATGCACATTTGATAATCGCATGTGTCTGATTCAAAGATGTTAAATTATTTTTCTGAGGATTTTGATCAAAATAAGTCAAAATCGTTATTTATGCACCAAGATCATTGAGAAATAGACTAGGGGCATTATCTCAATGCTCAAGACATAAATTTGATGCATTTCTGGCGACCACATGGATTTTGATCAAAACATGTCAAAATCGTTATTTATGCACCAAGATCGTTGGGAAAAAGACCAAGAGCATTATCTCAATGACCAAGACATGATTTTAAACGGAAACTTACCTATGTACCAGCACTTTAAGTACACAAATAAATCGTTTTACTAACTTAACTAACATTTAACACTACTTAGCAAAATTCGTCTTCACCCCCCCGCGGCCACCCCCCAATTGTGGACCTCCGGAAAAAAAATCGCAGGGGGTAAACGGTTCAACTAAAAGAATCAAGCTCGCGGGAGGGGGGGTAGAAAGGCGGCTTCGTGGATGCCCCCCCCCCCCAGGAGGATAGTAACGCTGTTCATTTGGACACGACATGCAATCTAATAAAATCTTTTAATATAAACGCCTAATAGCAAATTTTTCGACACCAACGGTTAAAATGGTCTCATTATATTATAGTAATCGACGAAGAATTTAACGTAAGCGACAACAGTTACGATTTTTTGTCAGCATTACGTTGTCGCTTACGATTAAAATGGGCAAAGGTATAACAATGTCGTCTAAGAATGTCGCTTATGATAAAAAGTAAACCGAAATTACACATACTTACAATAAAATAACAGGGAAACATCTATTTGAATAAAGTTCCAATTATCGTAAGCAATTTGTCGAAACAAGCTTTGTAAGTTTCTCTTTCTTTCATTAATTTTGTTTAACATTCTCGTAAAGTTTTGTCATTTGTCAATCACATAATTGTGTGTTTATTCGAACCTATTGTGCTACCCGGATACATTTTTTATGGCAGATTTTTCTTCTCCTCCAAGAATTGTGTCATGTGTTAATGAAAATTTGTGTAGGTAATCTTTTGAAATTTTCAGAAGTTGATCAAAGCTGTCGAGCCTTTCAAATTATTAATTTAAGCCAATATTTGGATTTTTCTGTGTGACAGTTGTCGGAAGTGTACGAGGAGGGATGTAAAAATTCCACGTTTCAATTTTGATTTGTTTGAGATACCTGATATACTTGACCGCATGCACCAATATCAAAAACACTAGTCAATAAATTGCACGAATTTCCTTTTGGAGATAATTTCCTTAAAGGGTCTGCCACCTTTTAGTGAAACTTTTAATACCAGAAGCTGAATCAATCTAGCCACACTTGTTTCTGAGATACAGGGTGAAAACAAAAAGTTTGGGAGTTTATTATATCTTACTAGTTACTACGCATATAAGATAAAATAAAGGTAAAAACTGCCTATTTTAGAAATTTTTACGTAGAATCCAGTGGCGAGGTTAAAAAAATGTTGGACTTTTCTGAGATTTCACCCAAAGTTGGTATTTTTTAAATACAACACCCTTTAACGTCAGTTTTTTGCATTCTTATTCCTGATCACATGGATATCACAACCTATATTTTTTATATACCGAATTATTTATATTATATCAAATTTTTCAAGTTTTTAAAATATCCGACTACAATTTTTATTGCCATAGTTACCAAGGATACAATGAAACAAACAAAATCACCATAATCCATGGCCTACTATTTATAAACTGTAAAAAATAAGGTTTTATTTTTGTTTCACGGCTAAAATTTAAAAATATATAGGTTGTGATACATCAATGTAATCAGGAAAAGTAACGCAAAAAATGTACATTAAAATATACAGGGTGTTGCATTTAAAAAATACCACCTTTGGATCAAATATCCGAAAAGGTGACCCAAAAGCTTTTTTTCACCACGCCATTGGATTAAACGTTATTGATTTTGATTGTGCAGGGGGTCGTGCAAACCGCAAGTCTTTATCAACAGCTGAGATACACCGCAGTTTCAACCAAAACAGGATACACGGTACAGTCTAAAATTCAGAACAGTACAGAATATGTTTTTAACAAAGTAATAATTAAAAGAATCTAACTAACCCGGTTTATCCGTTTATTTAGAATAGTAGTACTTTTTAAAAATTCCTAAATTCGCGAAAATCCAAAAATGTAGAGTTAAAACTATCTAATAATTAATAACCAGCAGAATTCTTTTTCAGTTTTTATAGACATTTGTTTAAGGTTTGCGTAGTGACACATTTTTGTGCCTCAAAGCAAATAAGCATACAGAAATGGAAAAGGTAATTGTGCTCGACGCCCTTTCAGTATTCATTAAAATTTCCTTCACACTAATTAGATTATAGTAATCAGTGAAACTTTGGGAAATAATGTTGACACAAAAGCTATCGATGGAGCATGGAAGATGTACTTTTTTAATTGTGACAGCGAAAGCTTTTAGATCGATTACAATTTGCAACACGCAATATACGTTTCCAATATCTATCGCGTATCTGCCGCTGGAACCTCGAATCAAGAAAATCAAACAAAATAAAAATTAATTTTCCTTCCCCTTCATTTTCCCCACATTCGTTCCTCAAAGTTCCAATTTACCCTCGATCTATAGTTACACCATTACACGAGGAGACTAATTTTCAATTTGTTTCAGTTACGTCACCGGCGGTATTCGGATTATGTTTGGCAGGTGGAATATTTGTTTTATGCGTGGCGGCCGTTACGTGCTATTGTTATCGCGTGAGGAGACTACATAACAGTAAAAGGCATGGACCCGATCAACCTTTGGCCTTCCACAGTCATAGAAGGCCGACCGCCGTTAAAAGTCCGGCGGGTGGAAGTACAACTCATTATCTCAAGAAAAGTCCCAGCCCTACTAATCCCTCGCGAACGCCACCAAATGTAAGTAGACAGCTTTCGCTAAAATGATCTGTACTGGACAAATAAAGCGGAGAAACCATAAGGGTACTCCAACTAACCAATTTACATTACATTAGCATAGTTACAGTTCAATTTTTGAGTCATGGGGCACAAACTAAGAGCGAAAGGCAGCAAAAGCTTTTGGTTTCTAAAGCGTTCCGTGGAAATTGACTTGATATGCTGTCAAGCAATTCAAAGACGCCTTTCTGCAGCCGCAGCTTCTTAAGGCACAATTATTGTGTAACCGAGGATTCCCTCATCTTATAAATCTGTACCTACTGCTGGATTAGGTGGCAGTTTGTGCCTTTGCGGTCGTCTCGTTTTGAGACGCAAAGCTGTTTGTGCGTAGGTATATATATTAGGGGCCACGGAACAGACACCCCATAGACTCATAAAATGTTTAAATGTCAAAAGGAAGGAAGGAGGTCGATACTTCTCATTCTCCTTGTAAAAACTAGTGAAAGGGCGTACAAAGTTCTAATAGCGACTGCATGTTTTGTTCAGATTGATGCGTTGATGCGTGTGTGCGATGTATGTGACAGAATTACGATAGTGTGAATTATATAACATTTTCCGTATGTAGATGTCTGGTGCCAACACGCCGAGTCCGATTGGAAACGATGGAACAATCGAAACGTCAAATGCAAACGAAAGAACAGAATCTCCAGCCGTTCGAGATGTTTACACCACCGAGTGCGAATCACACACTCCAAGTAAGGAAGAAATCGAAACCAACGAAAAGAATTTACAACAAAACGCCTCTTATTTGGGACAACTCGTATTTAAACTGAGGTTAGCTCAATTCCGTACATAATTTTGTTTGTTTCGAGAATTTTCCAATTTTCATTAACTCCATGATTAGGGCAGTGAGCGTAAACCTGCAAATTTTCTCTTTAATTAGCATAATTACTTTTGGAAGACTTCCTTAATTTGCTGTAGGCAATCCTACGCAAAAATTCTCACGTTACTTCCTCCCATCTATTGATGTACATTTTGCTCGTTAGACGAAAACAAACTTTTCTTTCAGCAGAATTGATCAAAGAATCTTGGAGAAGTGTGCGATTACACGTGGGCGATATCTCAGGTCTTTGGCATTTATGTTTATAATTTGTATTTTGAAAACGTTTCCTATATTCCCACGCATAATCATCGAACGTAGGTGGATTCGATCCTCTTTAAAGTACAAGAACAACACACAGAAAACAGATTTTGCCAAACAGAAATTACAAAAGACCAACTCTATTCAGTCTAATACAATTACACCAAGAGGGTAAAATTAATTTCCAATTAAAACTCTGAAATATTTCACTTGTGTTGGTACAGCGAAATTAGAACAATAGTGTAGGTACCTGGAAGTATTTTCCTCGTGATGAGCATAATTTTCCCCAACTCCACCAAATCCAACAGTCAATGGGTGAAAACCATTTTTCCATTCTAGCGGAAACCGCAACTTTTATTAAGCAGGGCAAAGGGGGGGGGGGTCCGAATTTATGACTCAAAACCCACAACTCCTAGATTTTTCTTTTCCTTTGGTCTAATGTCACTAGGTAAATGCCCAGAGAATAAAAATTTTAAACTTCAGGATCCTCTTCAATGGTTAGTGTTAAAAAGTCGATACTTCCATGTTACAAAAGTAAGTCACCTTCTCGTTATAAACACGTTTGAGTATGCCTGGTCCCTGCGATAAGTTTTTTTATCGCAATTGTCGCACAAATACCAGGTTATTTTAGAGAGGATTTTGGAGGGGTGTGGGTAAAACCCGGACCCGGGCCCGGACTTGGTTGGTAAAAGCCGGACCCGCTGGGCAGAGAACTAAGTCACGGTCAGGGATCACTTTTGTGACTTTTTTTGTAATGATCTTTTATAGTTTTTTTTTTATTTTCCGACCGCTAGTCCGTGTGAGCAATACTCCTTTTAACAGGGGCCGCTTGTTCAAAATTTGGACTGTGACTTCTTTATGGTTTAGGAAAGAACCATCAATAGGGACATAAGTTACAGGGATTCTTGTGGATCGAGAACGGTAAAAATACAAAAGCGACCTCATACACTAGATATAGCGATTTTTTTAAATTTTAACAGTAGGTCCTTTAAATAAAAGAAAATTCAGTGCGGGCGTATCACGCATGAGCAGAACCAGCTTCCTTATCTACTGTAAAATATCTGTCTCTATAAAGCCCCTTAAATATGGAGAAATAAATTTTTTTGAACATCACAGACGTTCCCGTAAACCGAGTAGGTATTGGTTTATTGGACATGATACAGTCGGTCTCAGTAACATTCCATAAAACATCAAATTAATATACAGCGACATTCACATAGCCCGTTCGACCATTGCGAATTGAAATACGAGTACAATAATTTCAAGATGGCCCCGCTTCCGTAAATACCGCAAGTGGTGCCATCTTGGATTTTTTAAATAGAAACATATCATTCATAGACAGTGTACCTCCCTTTTTACCAAAAATCGACTACACCAAAATTTCTCGGGAAAACACTTTTTCTTATTAATTTTGGTGAGTAGAATCCAAAACGATTCGTACTTTTTCGATTAGACGTCTCAATCAAAATTGATGGGCAAAAAACCAATTTCGACAAAAAATTCAAAGGGCTGTAACTTTTGATCTAGTAGTTTTCCCGGTCGATCTGAGACAATTTTTTTTCGGCTCAAAAAAAAAGGCAAAAATTTCTCGGGAAAACACTTTTTCTTATTAAATTGGTGCGTAGAATCCAAAACGATTCGTACTTTTACGATCAGACTTCTCAATCAAAAGTTATGGACAAAAAACCAATTTCGACAAAAAATGATAGACATCCTTATTTTGAACACAGCATATGCAAACGATTAAATAAAAGATAATTGCATTTTTACGCACCCAATATAATTTTTTTGCAAAAATTTCCCGGTCATAAAAATTCGTAAATTACAGCATACAGTCAAAAACCTTTTAACGTTTTTTCATTGAAATGAATTAATGAATAACGAATTTTAACATTTTTTTTTACAATTCATGGAGTAATATTTGGAAATCTGTTAGTTAGTTAGTGAGTAATTACGGCATACACAGGAAGTGACCGGAATAGCGCAAACTAAAAAAAATGTACAATCAAAAATATTTAGGAGCCTGTTCTAGAAACATCTAGGGAGTAAACGGTTTTTAAAATCTTTGAGTATGTTCAAGAGAAGTCGTTTGGGGTATTCTTTAGATTTTAGAGCCCTTAAGAGCTTTTATTATTTCTTAAGAGCTAAGAGGTTTTAGGATACCTTTAAAACTATCCTGTTGAAACCAAAAATTTCCAACTTTAGTTTTTTTGTATGCCGTGCATCGTTGTATTGGTAATAAAAATGGTACTCGATAGTGTATGTAGTTTTTTTAAGGGCCGTATAAAAATGAAGTTGATGATGATTTCTCCGATGCGAAGGTTGTATTGAAAACTTTTCAACGCTGTCTTGTAGAGCTCAAATAGTACCAATGAGAAAGTGTTTTTTTAATTTTTTGTATCTGTTGTAACATCAGAAAACAATAAAAACAAAATCTTTTCGGTTTTTCTAGCATATCTGCAGAAGTAGGTACTGGGAATTTTGTGGTTTTCATTACAGCGTGATAATAACTCAGTTGTGCAAGTTTTCACCAATTCCCCAGTGTATGAGCCTTTCTATGAGTCTTTAACATTCTTCATATTCGTATAACTTACTACTTTAGAAACAAATACTTTCGTCTCTAAAAAGGGTGAAGAAAATCACGATTTTCCTCTATAGTGAAGAAAGTAAACAACAATTGCTGTGTTAATGCCATTTAAAATTCAAACGTACCCATTTTTCAATTCTGATTGTAATTTCAGAAAATATTATGTGTAAAATTTAAGAAGAAAGTGTTTTTCAACTTTAGTGTTTCAAAACTGCATTCTTTTGTATAAAACGCATTAGAAAGTAACCCCCATAAATCTGAAAATATCGCAGGCACTAATCGTCAATTAACATGACATGATTAAAATGTAAAGAAGATTAATTTTATTATTTTTTTTCAATCACATTATGATACCCTATATCATAGAAAAGAGAATTAAAAACTGACACTCATTTAAAAAAAATTGTGTCCATGATCTACCTCCTGAATTCATTTTGGTATCATTTTTAAAAATGACAAACTCATTATTTTCATAAATTTTATAATTATGAAAATATTTAACTTTCGTAAATTGTTGCTTTTCAGTATTGTTTATTTTTAAAAAGTATCGTCGTCATTTCTTCGCTACTTAATTTTAAACGTAGCTCATCGCTACACGAAATCGCGCTAGATCTTGTTTTTAATGCTATTATATGTATATTTCTTATTATACTAGGAATTAAGAAATTCGAGTAAACAATTATTTCATTTGTTTAGATAGCCCTTACAGGGTGTTCCAAATTGCTTGTTTTCAATGTTTTTCAGGGATATTTTGAGAAATAAAAGAGATATAGTGATGCGGTTTACATCTCTAGGAGTTACTTTTCAAAGCCACCTAGATTGACGACGTCAAATTTGACGTATGACTTGCGCGAACATGGCAACAGCGCAAAAGTCCAAAAATGCAATAATAGTACATTATATATCAAGGTAGAGAAGTACAGTATTATTGCCTGAGCACCAAGATTACATCTCGAGGCGCTTGCGCCGAGGAGTGTAAGGTGCGAAGGCAATAATAGACTTCTCTACCGTGGTATATATACTATTTTTTTCACTACTAGCACTTGAATTCCTCTAAATTAAGATATTATATTGATAAGAAAATGAACGGTTGGACAGAATTTTTTGTTTATTAATTTAACATGTCAATCAAGTACGTAGAAGTACAAGTCAAACAGGCCATATTTTGTTCTGTCATTGAGATATTTTCAAAGAGTAATTTCGTTCGATTTTTTTCAAAATGTGATAATTTTAGGTATGTAATTTCTCTGGAAATGGCGGATGGTGGCAATTCTTCATTTTAGAGAACTTGTCTAAACGTTTATTGAGCAAAATTTCCGGTTGTGTTTTCTAAAAGTGACAGCGTGACAGTTCTCATTATTGACTACTAGTTAATAATGTCCACATTATTAACCACTTTGAACAAATGCCGAGAAAGCCTACTTTACAAGTGGAAAAAAGGTTAATAATCATGTAGACGCTAGTAGTGAAAAAAGATATTAATATTACATTACACTTTCATATGCGAGTATTTCTGCAATCTGCATTGAGTTAGTTACTTGAAGTTACTTATAGGATTGCTTAATTATTGTTCAACAACATTACATACAAGTATTTGGTTTTCTTTATGCGATAGTATACTGAAAATGTAGAAAATCTCTGAATAACACAATTCAATTTTTACCATGCATTGGGGTAAAAAACGACCTCCCCCTCACGTTTTGAAGCACCAGGAATCCGAATCAAACAAAACGTCAATAATGGCGATCGGTCTGTCTGCCTGTCGGTACATCGAGAATACCTATCAGACAAGTTTCCTGGAAAATGAAAAAGTTATCCGATAGGTATTCTGGCACCGAGGGGTAAACCACTTCGCGAAATCGTGTCACAAATTTCAATAAAACATGGGAAATCCCTTGCGAAATGGCGAAATCTTTCTAAAAACTGTGGAAATCACGTTAAAACTTGCGAAATCTACGAAATCGCTTGCGAAATCCGCAAAATCGCTTGCGAAATCCGCGAAATCGCTTGGGAATTCCGCGAAATCGCTTACGAAATCGTTACATTTCTGAGAACTTTATTGCGATTGCGCCTACAGTGGAGGGTGTTTCTTTGATTATAGTCGATGAGAAAAAGGTATTTGAAATCTGCTGCAGGTTCTAGCACTCGCCGATTATTTCGCGAAATCTCTACGACATCTTCCTAATCTTTTGAAAGCTGCGAAATCCCTATTTCGCGAAATCTGCAACTATTTCGCGCAATCCCTTACAATTTCACGAAATCTCTTCGAAATCTCTTGGAAATGCGCGAAATCCCTTAGGTACAATTTCGCGCAATACTGTAACAATTCTTAATAGTGGTTAATCCCTCGTCTGGCACAAATAGAGCGTTGTGTGCGGTCGCGCCATCCTGTTGAAACCAACAGTTCCCAATTTGTTTTGTGTGTGTGACGTAGGTATATCGTTGGATTTGTAATAAAAAATGATACTCAATACAGTATGTAGCTTCTTTACGGTCTATAAAACAAAATAAAGTTAATGATGATTTCTCCGAAACGAAACGTTGTATTGAAAATCTCCCAACGGTGTCATGTAGAGCTCATAAAGTGGCAATGAGAAAGAGATTTCTTTTTTTGTATATGTTCAAATAACATCAGAAAAAAATAATAAAGCCAAATTGGCAAATGTCGGTTATTGTGGAATTTCGGAAGTATTCGGAATGTTCTGGTTTTCTGTAAAGCATGATATGGTAATAATTGTTTAATTGCACAACTTTTCCTAATTTGACCATCGCGGTATCTTCTATGGAAGATTGTTGGGCACAGCATATGCAAACGATTAAATAAAAAATAATGGCACGTTTACGAACCCAATATGATTTTTTTTGCAAAAATGTTCACGGTCATGAAAATACGTAAATTACATTGCTGGAGCATACAGCCAAAAACCTTTTAAATTGAAATTAATTAATGAATAAAGAATTTTACCATTTTTTTTATAATTCATGAGACGGATACATGAAGTGACCGGAATAGCGGAAACTAAAAAAAATTTACAATCAAAAATATTTAGGAGACAATAAGGATGTTCCAGAACCTTCTAGGGAGGAGAGTATGTTCAAGAGAAGTCCTTTGGAGTATTCTTTAGATTTTGAACTTTTATTATTTCTTAAGAGCTAAGAGGTTTTAGGATACCTTTAAAAAAATCCTGTTGAAACCAACAATTTCCAACTTTTTTTTTGTGTGCCGTGCATCCTTATATTGGTAATAAAAAATGGTACTCGATAGTGTACTTATGTACTTTTTCTACGACTCGTATAAAAAATGAAGTTGGTGATGATTTCTGCGATGCAAAAGTTGTATTGAAAACCTTTCAACGCTGTCTTGTAGATCTCAAATAGTATCAGTGAGAAAATGTTTTTTTTAAATTTTTTTCTGTTCAAATAACATCAGAAAACAATAAATCGTTTCGGTTTTTCTAGCATATCTGCAGAAGTACTGGGCATTTTGTGTATGTCTTTACAGCATGATAATAACTTAATCACCTCGTCTCTTCTACGGTTTTCGAAATCTCCATGATAGACATCGATATATTAAGCCCAGTGTATGAGCCTTTTTGTGAGTTTCGTCTCTAAAAAGGGCGAACCTCGGGGCGAACAAAAAGTTATTTTTTACATAGTGATGACATTATCGAACTTTTTTTAACGATAAATCGTATGGAAAATGGTACTTTTTTCACGATTTTTACAATGCGTTTCCATGGAGTTTAGTCCTGTCTATGAACAATAGCATCCATTTTTGAGTGACAGTAAATCGCGAATGTCAATTGTGGGTTATTATGGATCACTACGCAAAAAAATTTCGTGTACAAAACGTGTAGAAAGATTCTTTTTTCCATGAATTTGCTTGATTAACTCGGGCTTCGCCCTCATTAGTCAAACTGCAAATTCATCTCTCTCTCTAGTGAGGAAAGTAAAAAGCAATTGCTGCGTCAATCTTAATAATGCCATTTAAAATTCAAACGTACCCATGCTAGATTGCTTTGTATCAAACTTCATTATTGCATATGATAATTTTTCAATTTTGATTGTAATTTCAGACAAAATTATGTGTAAAACTTAAGACGAAAGTGGGTTTTCAACTCTCCATCAATTGACACACTCGCTACGCTCATGTGTCAAACTTACAACTCGAGTTGAAAAACTCCACTTTTTTCTCTAGTTGTATACTCGTACAAATAACTATTTTACTACACCATATCGAGGTATAGTGCTAAAATTAAAAAAACGGCATCCATTTTAAAATAGGTGTTAATAATGAAATGTTAAGCTTGTTTAAATTCTTCAGCGGAATGTGGACGCTGATGGTTTAGTTTTAATAACTAAAATAACAAGGTTTACGTAAAATCATATTAGTAGTGTTTCAAAACTGCGTTCTTTTGTATAAAACGCACTGGAAAGGTCGGAACTCCCATAAATCTGAAAATATCGCAGGCACTAATCGTCAATTAACATGACAAATAAAGGTTCAGTCCAAAGCGCCCTCCAATGAAATCGTGACCCAAATTTTTGTATACCCCTTCTGATTGTGTAACAATATTTTAAAAAATTTTTCGCTACGCCACTGAGAGAGAGAAAGAGAGTAAAAAAAATTAAATTAGGCTCCCTGTTTGGTGTCTGGGGTTTTCCAATGAAAGAAAAGTCACAGACCCAGATACGGTCCCTTAATTCTTTATGTGCAGTGGTTGCTGAAAAAATTAAAAAAAAAACTGCTAATTTTAAAGACGTGACTTTCAAACACAATATATATTTAATTAATTACTAATTTGATCAAAAAATTAATTGAACTTACTTGATTATGTAAAGAAGATTAGTTTTATTATTTTTTTTCAATCACATTATGACACCCTATAATATATCATAGAAAAGAGAATAAAGAACTGACACTCATTTAAAAAAAATTGTATCCATGATCTCCCTCCTGAATTCATTTTGGTATCATTTTAAAAAATGACAAACTTATTATTTTCATAAATTGTATAATTTCGTAAATTGTTACTTTTCAGTATTGTTTATTTATAAAAAGTATCGTCGCTACTTCTTCGCTACTTCCTTTTAAATGTAGCTCATCGCTACACGGAATGTAGCGCGCTATATTCGCGCTACATCTTGTTTTTAATGCTTTTATATTCGATTTATATTCGAGTAAACAATTATTTTATTTGTTTAGATCGCCCTTACAGGGTGTTCCAAATTGCTTGTTTTCGATGTTTTTCAGGGATATTTTGAGAAATAAAAGAGATAGAGTGATGCGGTTTACATTTCTAGGAGTTACTTTTCAAAGCCGCCTAGATTGACGACGTCAAATTTGACATATGACTTGCTCGAACCTGGCAACAGCGCTAAAGTCCAAAAATGCAATAAAAAGTATTTGATTTATAACTTAGTTACTTGTGGGAACATCAAAAAAGTAGAAAGAAAAGTAAGGTAAAAATTGTCTCCAATTTTTTTAAGTTCGATATCCGTTTAGTATTATCTTTCTACGTAGTCGATCCAAAATCATCAGAATAAGTGAAAAACAATTCCTCCTTTCGAATAGAAATTCAGAGTAGACGATTATAACCGAGATTATCATCTGGTACTTTTTCTAGATACAAGCACGATAAGAATGCGCTAATAGTCTCCGTTGTACGTTGCCGAGACTTACCGGCCAAGGATCCCAATTTGGGCTCAAGCGATCCCTACGTTAAGCTTCAGTTATTGCCCGACAAACAACATAAGGTGAAAACACGCGTTCTTCGCAAGACATGCAATCCAGTATACGACGAAGACTTCACGTTTTACGGCATCAACTTCAATCAACTTCCAAGCATCACCCTTCACTTTGTCGTACTCAGCTTCGACCGTTACTCGAGAGATGACATAATTGGAGAGGTCTTCTGCGCGCTGAACGCCGTCGACATTAACCAAGCCGAAAATCAGCAAATAGCGTTGTGTCGCGAAATACAGCCTAGAAGCTTAAAGGTGGTAGACCTTTGTAATCTTCCAGAACTAATAACCGTCGGTTTCAGATACGTTCGCAAGGACGCGGGGAGTTACTGGTTTCCTTATGTTGGCAACCAGCTGCAAATCGTCTGACAGTGGTCGTGTTGAAAGCACGTAACCTTCCAAAGATGGATGTCACCGGATTAGCGGATCCTTATGTAAAAATGTATTTGTTATACAACGGACAGCGCATAGCAAAAAAGAAAACGCACGTCAAAAAACGAACGTTAAGTCCCGTATTTAACGAGAGCTTCGTTTTTGATATACCGGCAGGAGGTGAAGGTTTAGAAAATGTCAATTTGGAATTCCTTCTTCTTGATTGGGATCGTGTCACTAAAAACGAGGTGAGAAAAGCTCGGTCAGTGTTAAGATAATTTGCATTTTCTTCTTGTAGGTGATTGGACGATTGGAACTTGGCGGGCCGAAATGTGCCGGTTCGGCTCTACACCATTGGAACGAAGTATGTAACTCACCTCGTCGCCAGATTGCCGATTGGCATAAGCTTCGTGAGTAACCTACCGCAATATTGCAAAATGAGTCGGTCCGTCATTGTTAATATCAACTAGCATCACCTAAAAGCATATTATATATTTTTGAGTTGCGCACGTCTTTCAACTATCATTTCTAATCGTATTCAAAAAGGACCGAAAAATACTCATAAAAATAGATCAACTAGACTGTTTGTTGTAATTGTATCCGTAGATAAGATTGCTTCAAAAATATTTTATGTTACTTATACCTATTGAAAGTTATAGCTGAATGTAAATATAAATGTTTATAAGTACAACGTAGGGTAAGGATTTGTGTATGGGCTTAAAGCAAATTTATACTTGTACCCTTCATTCCGGTTTATTTACCTCTGTTCAAACTTAAATTTTATTGTAAATATAAAGGTTAATCTTAGTACTATGCTTTGTATATAAAAAAGGGAACGATGCGCGCTTTATTTTAGTTGATGCTCCTCTACCTTCACTCTTGCAACCCTTGACCTGATGCAGAAGATTAAAGGAACATAGTCTCACGTTACCCGGTTTTTTGGCTTTAGTAGATAAGCACCAACTAATGCAGGTTTAACTAGCTAAGAAGCAGAGAATGGCTCTGCCGAAATGGTTTGTGATATAGGTTTAAGCAACAAAAAAATCAGTACCAATAATTTTAATGCTGCAAGCTATTAACCAATGTTTATTTCTAATTTTCGAACGGAAGAACGTAGACAATTATTGTATCGGTGTAAGATGACATACACAAATTTGTAATTTCGTACTTACTTTCTTCACACCCTGCAAGGTAATCCAACAAAGACAAATCCGTCAAATTGTTATTATACAAGTTTGAGATCTGCGCTTAATTACCTGATCTCGTGTAGCTTACAGAATGAATACGCCAAGACTGTCCTTTCCATTAATAACACTCATTAGTGTTATGTGTAGAAATAGACAAAGGAACATCTATCGTTTTTTTCTTGTATTGATTAGTATGGTACGTTTTAGGATAGGTCCGTCAGCTAAAACTCTAGTTTTTTCTAACTTAGTAATAAAGGCTTTTTTTGTAAATATTACGTTTGTCTTGTATTTACGCACATCACTTTAGTGTTGAATTATAGTTTTGTGTAACTCTGCAACACAACGAAGATAATATACAACAAAATGTAGTGAACAAGTACACACCAAATGCACATATCTATACCTAATGTCATCAGATTTTGCTTCCATTTTAATTGAGCTGTTTGTTACAAGGCAGGTGTAATATTTTCTACTGTGCAAGTAGATCTTAGATTGAGGATAGATTAAGCAGCGACCACATTCAAAAATTGAGACAAATAACTTGTATATCATTTGACGTGTGTTAATCAATAAATTCCTTAAACATTGCGTTTGATGGGCTTAGTAATTTTCAGGAAAAACGGGTTCACTTTATGTGGCAAAAACGATCAAATTATGAGGAATATAAGTATTCCATTAAACGACCCCAAAAAGAGGTCCAATTTTAAACTTTACGAAATTGCAATAATAAGAGAAAATTGACAAAGAAAAACCCCCATTTTGAGGAAAATAAGTCTTACCACGATCAGAGAAGTCCAATTCTGTCGGGACGATCGTTTTGAGTGGCGTCCTGCCTCAGTTTGTGGTATTCGCTGTGGATATAAGTGCCGAATCTGTAATAAGAGAATAATAATTAATAGAGAAAAGGCACAAAAAACGATACAAAAAGTCAAAAGTTTTCCTAATTTTACATTCCAAAAAGGAGTCAAATTCACCCTGCCAGATCTCTCGCAGCGATGCCCTGCCTTAGCTTGGCACCCGTTGTGCAAATAAATTTTCAAATCTGAAACAATAATCCAAAATTACAACTATTGCCACAGAAAAGGCACAAAAAAGGACACAAACAATATTACGAGTATAAATAAAATAAGGTTTCCTAATTTTCCATCTCAGAAAGGAGTTAAATGCTTTCTGGCTGATCTTTCTTTCTGCCCTGTCTTAGGCCCTCCCTCCACCCCCGTGGATGTACATTTCCAATCTGAAACAATAAGAGAAAATTATGATTATAAAAAATAGTTTTGCTACTGTTCCATCCCAAAAAGAAGTCAAATTCCTTCTGCCAGATTATTATTATAAATATTGCTATAGAAAGGTACAAAAAATACAAAGGGTTGATAGTATAAATAAAATAAGGATTCCTAATTTTTTATTTATTTATTTATTATCTCTCCTTGTTCTGGGCCCTCAACAGGGTTGCGCCCAATTACAGAGTGACCCGCATAATGCTTTTTACATTTCGAATCTAAAACAATAAGAGAAAAGCATAATTAATACTAGAGTAACTGCACCAAGCATGGTAGATATAAAAAACCAGAATTACGAGAAAAACAATTTTCCTAATTTTCAATCACAAAAAGGAGTCAAATTCTTCCTGCCAGATTCCTCTGCAGCGATGTTCTGTCTTAGCTTAGCATCCGTTATGCAAATAAATTTTCGAATCTGAAACAATAATCCAAAATTACAACTATCGCCACAGAAAAGGCACAAAGCAATATTTCGAGTATGCTTTCTGGCTGATCAGGTTGCAGCGACGCCCTGTCTTAGGCCCCCCCCCCCACCCCCGTGGGTGTACATTTCCAATCTGAAACAATAAGAAAAAATTATAATTAATACTAGAGTAACTGCACCACGAATAGTACAAAAAATCAAAATTAGGAGAGAAATAGTTTTTATAATTTTCTATCCCAAAAAGACTTAACTTGTCACCAGTTGTGCAAATAAATTCTCGAATCTGAAACAATAATACAAAATTACAACTATTGCTATAGAAAAAGTAGCAAAAAAGGAAGCGACGCCCCCCCCCCCTCCAAGGGTATAATTTTCGAAATCTGAAAAAATTATAATTAATACTAGTGACTGCACAAAGTATGGTCCAAAAAAACATAATCACGAAAAAAATAGTTTTGCTACCGTTCCATCCCAAAAAGAAGTCAAATTCCTTCTGCCAGATTATTATTATAAATATTGCTATAGAAAGGCACAAAAAAATACAAAGGGTTGATAGTATAAATAAAATAAGGGTTCCTAATTTTTTATTTATTTATTTATTTATTATCTCTCTCTTGTTCTGGGCCCTCAACAGGCTTGCGCCCAATTACAGAGTGACCCGCATAATGCTTTTTACATTTCGAATCTGAAACAATAAGAGAAAAGCATAATTAATACTAGAGTAACTGCACAACGAATGGTTCAAAAAATCAAAATTAGGAGATAAATAATTTTCCTCATTTTCTATCCCAAAAAGGAGTCATATTCTTCCTGCCACATCCCTCTGTAACAATGTCACGTGTTAGCTTATGGGCAAATAAATTTTCCAATCTGAAACAATAATCCAAAATTACAAATACTGCTAGAGGAAAGACAAAAAAAGATACAAACATTGAGAGTATAAATAAAATAAGGATTTTCAATTTCCCATCTCAGAAAGGAGTTAAATGTTTTTTAGCCGATCAGGTTGCATCGACGCCCTGTCTTAGCCCCCCACCCCCTCCTCCCCCGTGGATGTACATTTCCAATCTGAAACAATAAAAAAATTATAATTAATACTAGAGTAACTACTAGAGTAACTGCACCACGAATGGTACAAAAAATCAAAATTAGAGAGAAATAGTTTTCCTAATTTTCTATCCCAAAAAGTCTTAACTTGTCACCAGTTGTGCAAATAAATTCTCGAATCTGAAACCATAATACAAAATTACAATTATTGCTATAGAAAAAGTAGAAAAAAAGGAAGCGACGCCCTCCCCCCTCAAGGATATAATTTTCGAAATCTGAAAAAATTATAATTAATACTAGTGACTGCATAAAGTATGGTACAAAAAAAAAACATAATCACAAAAAAAATAGTTTTGCTACTGTTCCATCCCAAAAAGAAGTCAAATTCCTTCTGCCAGATTATTATTATAAATATTGCTATAGAAAGGCACAAAAAAAATACAAAGGGTTGATAGTACCTATAAATAAAATAAGGATTCCTAATTTTTTATTTATTTATTTATTTATTATCTCTCTCTTGTTCTGGGCCCTCAACCGGCTTGCGCCCAATTACAGAGTGACCCGCATAATGCTTTTTACATTTCGAATCTGAAACAATAAGAGAAAAGCATAATGAATACTAGAGTAACTGCACCAAGCATGGTAGATATAAAAAACCAAAATTACGAGAAAAATAATTTTCCTAATTTTCAGTCACAAAAAGGAGTCAACTTCTTCCTGCCAGATTCCTAGATACTAGAATGACTGCACAAAGTGTGGTACAAAAAAAAATTACGAGAAAAATAGTTTTGCTAATTTTCTATCCAAAAAGGAGTCAAATTCCAGATCCCTTTGGAGCGATGTCTTGCCTTAGCTTGGCACCAGTTGTGCAAATAAATTTTCGAACCTGAAACAATAATACAAAATTACAACTATCCCAATAGGTTTTTTTGAGTTGGATCCATCGTTCCTCGAAATGGGGGTTGAAATATATTATGTTATCAAAAATCTCTAAACCTTCCCCATATAGTTTTATTCGTTGAAGTTTTTAAAAATAACAGCGACTATAGTTTCGGCGTACTGCCATCATCAGGCGACTAGAAGTGTATCACAATATAGCAAATTTGAAAACATTAAGAGCTAGTACTTACTGTGAAAGTTAACAGGAAAACGGTAAATTACAAACGTTGAAGACGGATAAGACGAACATGTTGTTTTTTAATTATTAACTGGCCGAAGCCAAGTGAAAAAACCTGAAGGGTGGTTAAAACGGAAAGGTTGTCCTAAGTTTCAAGACGAATTAATTATCAAGCCTTGTTAAGACAACCAACCGGGGGGTTGAATTTTTACATTAAAGTTGAAATTTGGGTTAACCTAAAAATGAACAAAGTTTTAGATTTAAAAAATAACTTATCTAAAAGGTACTTACACATTTCAAAAGAACGGGGGGGGAAAAAATAAACTTATAAAAGTATTGAAACTATTAAGATGACTACATATTTAAATTATTTAAGTAAAGTTTAAATTCGAGATCATGCAGACGCCCAATAGGATAGGTATAAAAAAAGATAGAAACAATTGAGAATATAAATAAACTAATTTTCCATCTGAGAAAAGAGTTAAATTCAGGGCGATCAGTTTGTAGCGACGTCCCCCACCCACTCCCAGTTGATATAAATTTTGAATCTGAAACAATAAGAAAAATTAGAATTAATACTAGAGTAAACGAATGTTTCAAAAAATCAAAATTAGTTTTCCTAATTTTCTATCTCAAAAAGGAGTCAAATTCTTCCTGCTACATCCCGCTGCAACGATGTCATTTCTTAGCGTAGCAGATATTGTGCAAATAAATTTTCCAATCTGAAACAATAATGCACAAATATTACTATAGAAAAGACACAAAAAAAGATACAAACCATTGAGAGTATAAAATAAGGATTCCTAATTTTTGATCTCAGAAAGGAGTTAAAGGCTTTCTGGCCGATCAGGTTGCATCGACGCTCTGTGTCTTAGCCCCCCCCCCCCCTCTCCGTGGGTACACATTTCTAATCTGAAACAATAAGAAAAAATTATAATTAATACTAGAGTAATTGCACCACGAATCGTACAAAAAATCTAAGTTAGGCGATAAATAGTTTTCCCGAAAGTTTTCCTAATTTTTTATCCCAAAAAGGAAACAAATTCTTCCTGCCAGATCGCTTTGCATCGATGTCCTGTATTAGCTTGTCACCAGTTGTGCAAATAAATTCTCGAATCTGAAACAATTATACAAACTATTGGCACAAAAAGGCTCAAAACCAGGAAGCGACGTCCTCCTCCTCAATCCATCAAAGATATAATTTTGGAAATCTGAAACAATAAGAAAAAATTATTACAATTAATACAAGGGAAATTGCACAAAAAACGATACAAAAAATCAAAATTACGAAAAAATAAGTTTTCTTCATTGTCCATCACAGATAAGAGTCTAATTTTTCCCTGGCAGAGACGTCTTGTTTTACCTTCACCACACTGTGCAGATAAATTTCGAACCTAAAACAAGAGAAAACTTACCATTAATACTAAGAGTCCTTAGCACCCCCATCTTAATTAAATTGGGTGTGGTATTCGTATGCAATATGCGCCAGCCAGTCAATGGTCTTCTTTTAGTCCCTTAAGGAAAAGAGTAAAGGGATAAATAATAACTCAGTAATCTTTATTAAATTGTGAAGTTGTTCCTTCAACTTGTGATTATAAATTAAATAAACTCACTGTATTTTGAATCGGAAACAATAAAAAAAATTATATTTAATACTAGAGAAAATGCACCAAAAATGCTATCAAAAATTTAAATTACGGGAAAAATAAATTTTCCCAATTTTCCATCTCAGTAAGGAGTCAAATCCTTCCTTTTTCAGCGACGCCCCCCCCCCCCCGTGCATAAATCTGGAATAAAATATATATATAATTAATACAAGGGAAAAGGCACAAAAAACAATACACAAAGTCAGAAATTACGAAAAAATAAGTTTTCCTCATTTCACAGCTCCCTCAACTCATACATTTGGTTAATCATCCTATATCTTAATTAAATTTGGTGATTGTGTGCGGTTCCTGTTATGTATTCATATGCAATGTGCACCAGCTAGCTGTCAGTTAATGGTTCTCTTCTGGTCCCCTGAAGAAAATGGTAAAGGGATAAATAATAACTCAATAATCTTTATTAAATTGTGAAGCTGTTTTTCTTTAATGTAGCTCTTTGCTGCAATAGAATAACATATTAGTAAATGAGGTTGAGGCGAACGTTCATTATCAAAAACATACTTCGCATTGGTAGGAAATATTCAACTGTGTTTATAAATGAAGTAAACTCACTGTATTTTGAATCTGAAACAATAAAATTATAATTAACGCACAAAAAATGGCACACATGAAAATTACGAGAAAAATAAGTTTTCCTAATTTTCCATCCCAGAAAGGATGTCTTCCTGGCTCTCCAACGACGCACCCCCTATGCATATAAAATTTTAATCTGAAACAATAAGAAAAAAATATAATTCCTATTAGAGGAAATGCGCAAAAAATGCTACAAAAAGTCAAAATTACGAAAAAAAGAAGTTTTCCTAACTCTCAATTCCAGAAAGGGGCTTAATTTTTTCTGGCCGATCCGTCTCCAGCGACGCCCTTTGGAAACTTGCACCCTCGCCTCCCTTCTGTTCATATTAATTTTAAATCTGACATAATAAGAAAAAATTATAATAAATACAAGGGAAAATGCACAAAAAGGATAAGAAAACTCAAAATTATAAAAAAATGGGTTTTGCTCATTCTCCATCCCAGACAAAAGTCTAATTTTTCCTACCAGATCCGTCTCCAACAACGTCTTGTCTTAGCTTGATCACGCTGCTGATATACGTTTCGAATCTGCAACAATAAGTCAAAATTATAATTATTGCTAAGTGAAGACACAAAAAGACGATACACAAATTTAAAATGATGAAAAAAATTACTTTTTCTTATTTCGGTGTTACAATGAGAATTTTGTGCAACTGTTTTCGGCAAAAACAGTGTTTCAATGAGTTCCATTGTAACATTGTTTTTGGTAACTTTTCATCTCTAAGTTGGCAGTTCGCCAAGACGTCAACGTCAAATCATCAGATGTGAAATCAAATTACGTAAAATGGATGTGTTTTCCTTGATTTTTGGTACACGAAGGACTTAATACACTTCAAATCAGCAGTTTACACATCCACCATAAATAAATTTATCTACGAGTAAAAAATTACACATTCACGGAATTTAAAGCTTCCAAATGTCAGTGCTGTGTTTATCTACGCTGCCAACTTAAAAATTCGTCAACGTAAATGGTGTTGCCAACTTAAGACATAGTAATTCTAAAGTTTCCTGTAGTTTTTGATAATTACTTTTTAATTAAATTAAGGCCCCGAAATAGAAAAAATAGTATGAAAAACACGGGTTACAAATACTCCTATCTTGTGGACACTCGTGGCTCCGCTTCGCTACGCCACTCGTGCCACAAGATAGTCGTATTACAATAGGTCGCATTGTAACACTTGTCTTTCAATATACTATTTCTTAATTTTCCGTCCCAGAAAAAGTCTCAGTTTTGCTGTCAGATCCGTCCCCAGCGTCTGGTCTTAGTTTGGCCACAACTGTTTCGAATCTAAAACAAAGAAATTATAATTAATACTAGAGAAAATGTTCAAGAAGCGCCATACAAAGTTAAAATCACGAGAAAAATAAGTTTCGCATTTTCCCACAACTGAAAAATATCAATTTTCCCCTCCAGAAAGGAGTTTAATTCTCCGTGGTCGATCAGTTTCCAGCTTGAACTCCGTTGTGCATGTAAATTTCGAATCTGAAAGAATAAAAGAAAATTATATAATTAATACTAGAGAAAATGCACAAAAAACGATACAAAAAGTTAAAATCACGAGTAACATAAGTATTCTAATTTTCCACAACTGAAAAATTACAATCCTGCCTGGCGATCCGTCCCTAGCGACGCGTTGTATAAACTAACCCCTCTCCCCTTCACTCCTGTGCATATTAATTTTAAATATGAAACAATAACACAAAAATCATAATAAATACAAGGGAAAATGTACAAAAAACGATAAAAAGGTAAAAATTACCAAAAAAAAAGGTTCTTGTTATGTACTGATATGTCATGTGCGCCAGTTAGCTGTCAGTCAATGGTCCTCCTTTGGGCCCTTAGGGAAAAGGGTAAGGGATAAATAATAACTCAATAATCTTTATTAAATTATAAATCTGTTTTTATTTTCTTTAAGGTGGCTCTTAGCTGCAATAGAACAATATATTAGTATGGGAGGTTGAGGTGAAATAGTAAGGTTTTTCTCATTCTCCATTCCAGGCAAGAGTCTAATTTTTCCTACCAGATCCGTCTCCAGCGACGTCTTGTCTTGGCTTCATCACCACAGCTGTGCATATAAGTTTCGAATCTAAAACAATATACAAAAATTTCAAATAATACTGGAGAAAATGCACAAAAAGCCACATAAAAGGCTAAAATTACGAGAAAAATAGGTTTCCTAATTTTCCATAACTGAAAAAATACCAAATCGGCCTGGCGATCGCTCTCCAGCGACGTTCCGTCTTATCCTGGTGCTCGGCTGTGGGCATAAGTTTCAAATCTGTAACAATAAGGGAAAATTACGCTTATTACCACAGAAAAGGCACAAAAACGATAATACAAAGTTATAATTATGAGACAAATACCTTGCAGCGTTAGCCCATACTGCAGGAAATATAAATTTCGAATCTGTAACAATAAGAAAAATTTACAACTATTGCGCGAAAAAGGGCACATAAATAATACAAAAAAATAAAGTTATGAGATAAATTAGTTTGCTTAATTTTCTAGATCAACTCAAGAAGAATGTAAGAATTTTCTAACTGCTTTTACCTATTCAAAATCGAACTTCGAAAACTGATGAAAACTTTTTCTTTAGACAGGTGTTGCATTTGCTGACATTTTCAGTCGGAACAATTTCCTCTAGTACTGTAGTGTAGATTGAGGTAGCCCGATTAGAACGGGAAACGCCGCATGTAGCTATGGAATTATCTTTTTTGTGGTCCATGATTTTGCGCCTCTTTTAAGACAAATGTCAGGAGCCGATGCATGTACAACAAAAACGGTATTTTTTACACCACGTCTATCATTACCTTTTTTGATATTAAATATTTAAAACTGAGGTTGGCCTATATTGGTACAAATGTCTCTTGTATCCTCACCCTAAGCTTTTCTTTGGCCCTTTCTTTCAACAAAATCGCTAACAACTAATTTTAAATTAAGGTCCGCCTGAACAGGTGGACTAGAAAGAAGTTTCTCCCGGTGCCAAATTCTTTTGAAACCCTATGACTATGATGTTCAAGTTAATGACGCAGGGACAGGGTCCTATAACTGATAGTCTATCACGTGATTTTATTTAACAAAAAAAATGTATAGTACTGTAGATCAGGAGACGTAAAACGTCAAAATTTTCTCCATTAAGAGCCTTTCAGAATTTTTTCTAAAGGTTTTGTTCCCCATCAGCTTTCCAGCGTGCTAACAAATCAATGCTAATAAAAACTGTTACACAAATGTGCTCCGGAAATTCCGTCTCAGTTAATCTATCAACAAAATTCACAGGCAAAAATATTTGATACGGGATATTTGGAAAAAAATTCTCTCTCAAGGAAACTGATCACTAATCATTGCTTGTATGTACTGTACCACGCTCACTATATTACCTATTCTCTTCGATGCAGTGTTATAATCGCTATTTCCGATGGGAGTAAAATTAGTATGTAATTTGTTGGAAAAGTACAAATTCATTTTTCTGAGTTGTTGTCTTATTGAGTACATGATGCCAATGTGTGATTGCTCCTCAATATACGTGAATGGCACAAAGTCAAACTAACTATTATATAACAAAATTGAGCGTGGTCATATGATTGATTTTGGCGACTGTGGTGCCGACTTACCCAAAAAGAGCTATGAACATTTTAATAATCTCGATCGCATACAGTTACCAATATCTAATCTTACCGATAGGCCCAAAACAAACACTTTAATTAATTACCTAATCTTTCTGTTATCATTGACACCATTGCAGGTATCTAAATTGTTAGTGTTCTCGCATTCTCCATATTTCGAAGGTGCCGTCTAATTATTTTCACATAAACGTGTAAACATCGGAATGGGGGATGAAGATGAACATGTAGAACTGCGAAAGAAGAGGAAAATTTCGAAAGGACCGTTGAAACGCGTTCTATCCTTGTCTGCTCTGTGTAAGTAATAAGCATTTTCATCATGATAAGTGAAATGAAACGTGCGAGCTCTGAAATTAAAATTTTTTGCTTCACGAGAACCTAAACAGTATTGACAAAAACGTGGGTGAAGCTACCGTTTATGTTTTATCGCAGATTATCTGATTTCACAATATTACAATAACCAATAAGAAAGCAAACTACCTCAGTAACCAAAATAGGTAGGTGGGGTGTAATAATAGTATATTATATACCAAGGGACTAGCGTGTGTGTTTTAATTAAGACGCCCTGTAGTCCTGTGGTATCCGGCAATCAGCTTCGGTAATTTCAGCTACAAATTTGAAAAAATTATGTTTTTTAAAACACACCATGCTAAAACTACAATCAAAATTGAAAAATTATCGTATGCAATAATGAACTTTGACACATAGCAATCTAGATACGGTTATGCTTCAATTTTAAATGTCATTATTAAAATTAACGCAGCATTTTCTTCACCATCCACCCTTCATCAGGCGAAAGTTGTTGTTTTGACCTCATTTTCTTCTTTAGTTATACAAATGGATACCTTGTAATGTTACCATTGTGGTATAATAACTGTCAGTTAACTTTAAAGATCCTTTTATGAAATTCAAAAATGTATTTGGAAAACGGTATAAGTAACGAGGATAAAATATACTCTAAGAATCATGATTTACATGAAGGTAACGACTTGATTAAATTGTTTGACATTTTATTGAGTACGGTCCACTCTTCGTCCCGCATTCTGACTGCTGTATCTGACTTTCGAATTCTGCAATGTCAGCTTATTTTTGATCGAACTTTATTTAATTTGATGAATTGTAGAAGTAACAGAACACGACTAATTTCCAGCGTGTAATTTAAAACTGTAACCAGGCGCCAAATACGATTTAGAACAAATATTCCATTGATCAACGTGGGAAGCTCACTGTTATTACAATCGACATAATAAAAACTTAAAACTACCATGAGCAATATTTGTGGGGGAATGTTTTCGAAACCTTGACTCTTTTACTACCGCTAATTTACTTCTGCGTAATTCGACGGGAAAAAACGCAATATTGACTGTATACAAAATTTTTCTAAAGTGATATTTATTAAGAAGTAGACATATAGTCCACTATGCAGATCATTTTGACCTGCAAAAGGTGGTGTAACAGATTTTTTTCACTACTAGCGTCTGATGACATGATTATTAACCTTTTTTCCACTTGTAAAGCAGGCTTTCTCGGCATTGGTTCAAAGTGGTTAATAATGTGGACATTATTAACTAGTAGTCAATAATGGGAATTGTCACGCTGTCACTTTTAGAAAACACAACCCGAAATTTCGCTCAATAAACGTTTAGACAGGTTCTCTAAAATGACGAATTGCCACCATCCGCCATTTCCAGAGAAATTACATACCTAAAATTATCACATTTTGAAAAAATTCGAACGAAATTACTCTTTGAAAATATTTCAATGACAGAACAAAATACGGCCTGTTTGACTTGTACTTCTACGTACTTGATTGACATGTTAAATTAAGAAACAAAAAATTCTGTCCAACCGTTCACTTTCTTATCAATATAATATGTTAATTTAGAGGATTTCAAGTGCTAGTAGTGAAAAAAATAGTATATATACCACGGTAGAGAAGTCTATTATTGCCTTCGCACCTTACACCCCTCGGCGCAAGCGCCTCGAGATGTAATCTTGGTGCTCAGGCAATAATACTGTACTTCTCTACCTTGATATATAATGTACTATGATTATTTTAAATGGTTCATTTGGGTCCAAATAACATGGATTTGAAGAGCGCACACCAATATTTTCCCGACACAATTTTTTGGCAGGCAAAAATCCTCAAAATGTTTGGACTTTTTTCAGTTTTTCGCTTAAAACTCGAAAACGGTCCATATTTTATGAATAACACTTCTTAGATCAAAGGATGAACAAACAAAATCGGTCCAATAGAAAATTGTTAAAAGCGATCAATAAACACCCATTTTTTCCAACTTTTCTAAAAAACTGAGTTAATCTTTTTTTAATGCGTTGTGGCTCCTAAAGGAACGGTACAATACACTACTCCCTTCCTAAAGATTGTAGGACATCCGAGTTCAAAAAGTACCAAACATTTAAAATTGAACCAATTTTTGAAATTTGTTGGAAATTATTGAATGAGCCGGAATGTATAAAACTCATCCAAATTGCTTGAATGGCTCTCCCATCACCACCCTTTCACTGCAACTGATACCCTCATGTCACTAAGCAGTGGCATCACGTTTAATACATAAAGGTCAGTCCGCCTTACCCCTTATCTAATAACTGGCAAGCGAAAGTGTATTTAATTTTCATATAAATTGTAAGGTGCTGAGTCATGAAAACAGCAACCCTAAACATTGTTTTGAGTCTTTTGTGCAAGTTACTAATAATTTTGGACATTTTCGACCTTCTACATTATTTCAAGTTATTTCTAAATTGTAAGGCACTTGTCTTTAAAAACACACCAAAACTTCTATTCCCAAATGAGATCGTTTGTGATTGCGTTACCACCATAATAATTTCATTTCCGAAAGTCCTTAACTAACACGCTTCAACTACAGTATTTTTAGTTAATTTTCATATAAAATTTAATGAGCTTGGTTTGATAAATAGCCCCCGAAATTTAAAACATCTCTAAAACCGTCGTTTTAGATATTACGCTTACCCAAACCACGTCTTTACGCAATGGGCTAATGAATTTTAATTTCTACAGCATTTCTAATGTGCTCTACAACATCCCTAGGGCCGTCGTTTGGGGATCAAAAAAGCACCACCTTGAGTAGGAATTTTACAGATCAGAAAGGCATGCCCGAAACCTGGGTATAGCCGCAGGTTCAATTGGTCCATTTGTCGTGGTTGCTGAGACAAAAATCATTAAACACTCATGTAAGGGTTCCAGTACCAGTTCAAGACAAAATTATCTGGTCTGAAAATGCGAAAAATGGAAATCCACTTTTCGATTCTTCATCTCTAAAGAAGTTTGTGAATACGTTCATATATTGAATGAATTTTTGGACCAATTAAATGCCTCTAGTAAGGATCCGGATTTAACGTGGAAACAGAGAGAAAGAATGAAATTGCTGGTCACCCTTTTCGTACAGTTTTTAGACATGAGGTGACACAATAATCTTAAGTTGCATGTTTCGATTTCAAGATTTCATTTTGCGAAGGTATTTGGTTCACTCATATCAAATTAATTCAAAATTAGTAAACTCTGCGACAATTATTATTAAAGGTAATAATTATCAACAGACTTCTAAACACCTGTTTAAAATCGACGCGACCGACGCAATGGACTACACATGTGTTTCTAATTTTAGACTTGGATAGATAAGATGATTGTTGTAATTGTCGTGTATAAATTTTTGATTTGGAAAATGATTGATTGAAACTAACGGCAGTTACATGTGTGGAGGTAAATTTCCATACACAGCACCTATTGTCCAACTCCAAAATCATTTTGCGTTGTATACCCAATGTTTAAATGTAAAAATCCAAATTACTTACTGCATTTTACGCGTACCTAATCTGTGCTTGTCAAAATTCACCCTTAGCTTTCTTGCTTTCGGTACTAGGCACTCTCCTTTGAACAATTTGGAATTTTTGGAGACCATTCCGCACAAGATGCACTACACTTCGCGTTGATACGATCGAATGATTTGGTCATAAGTTATATTTTTGATGGAGGGGCGGTAACGCATGCAGGTATAGATTAATCACCTGATGCGCTTATCTGCACATGCGGTCACTTTTACCTTTCAATAATTGGTTTGCCGTACCGAATGAAGTCGTTCTTGATAAGATATGACATGTAAACTACAATTCTTTAACCCATGCAATTGTGTTCTAAATTAATTTTCATTCTCACATGGAAAATCTGACTTTCCTTGTCTACCTTCCAATTGCATTTTGGCACTGAAATAGCTTTCTTTGGCTCGTTCAAAAATCAACATTAGCTTCTATTTGTTTTACTCAATATTGCCACGTATTTGAAATATAACAATCGCAAATATTGTTATTAATTTATAATACCTGGTGAGAAGGTATGACGAAGCGTAGGTTTTTCTATATGAAAGCGGCGGTAAAGTATTGGAATAAAGTGTCAAAAGCAAGTATGAGGAAGAATTTAAGAAGATTTCGAAATGATTTCTGAGCATTTATAAGGAATTTTATCCGATTTCAGGGATTTCCGTGGATGTCCTGGGATTGACGGGGAGCTTAAGGGATTTCTTTGATTGCTTGTAAACATTTTTCTATTGGACTGATTTTGTTTGTTCATCTTTTGATTGACGCAGAATTGTGTTTTCTTTAATTTACTAAAGAAGTATTTTAAGCGAAAAACAGAAAAAAGTCCGAACAATTTGAAGTTTTGTGGCTTCCAAACGTTGTGCCGGGAAAAAATTGGTGTGCACTGTTCAAATCCATGTTATTTGGATACAAATGGACCATTTAAAATGATAAAATGGTTTACACCACCTTTTGCAAGAATCGACCCTTCTGACTGCTCCGCATACTGGACTAATAGGGATTTACGTGTATACGATAATTCCTATGTCTACTTCTTAATAAATATCACGGTATATGAAAGTTGTTTAGCATTTTATTCCCATAATAAGGCAGCATTCAGTTGTTTATATTTTAGAAAACAAATGAGTAACGAAAAACCATTGATTTTTTTAAATGGCAATGCATCTATTTTCGATGTTTGTACCCTTAAAAATAATTTACAAAAAAATTTATTATAATTTGAACAATAAATAACATTAATGCAGATATCCTACATCATAATAAAACAAATGAACGTGTACGTTTCTTATTAAACCTCGCGGACAAAACGAAATTAGCAGTAAAACGGTTTTAATAGCAATTAATGTTCAAAATATTAATTATTTACTATTAACTGCAAGGCACCCATCACAAAAAGCTTGAAATAAAAAGTAATTTTTCCTACACGGGTGCTAAGGTGGTACGTCATTGAAAAGAGAACAAAAATCTCTATCAAATGAGCCTATTAAAAGTATGCATTGCTATTTAAAAAAATTCAATTGTTTTTCGTTATTCATTTGTTTTCTGAAATAAAAACAATAGAATGCTGCCTTATTATGGGACTTTCATATAGAAAAATTTTGTATACAGTCAATATTTTCAAAGATATATACTATATTCCATACATAATGGACGCCCTGTATATATTCTTTATATTTGACAAATAATGTAAGCGCTTATGCGCAATAACATGAAATAAAATATGAATATGAATTAAGAATTTCATGTTGGCGATTGTATTGTTATTGGTTATTTCACAAAAAAAGGAACTTGCTATGTTTTAACTGAAAATGATCTCCCTAGAGAATTTGACATTTCACACATGTCCATACTGAATGCGACAATTCAATTCAGAGCAAATGAGTACAATTCCAGTAACTCGACACGATGATAATTTTAAACACAGTTTCACAGTTAGAATGGTGGGTTTATGCAATCATTATCATTAGTACACGATCATTACATCATTAAAAAATATAGCCAATAGAAACAAAGGTATGGTTTCGTTGGTAGGCGACGCACAATAAACGTTTCTATTGGCTATTTCTTAATGATCTAATGAAGTCGAGTCTGCTAAGCAAATCAATCAAATGCCCCGCATGCACTCTATTACTGAATAGTACCTACCCTTAATTGCTTTTGATGATCCATGTGAAGTTGGCCCCGCCCACATGAAATAATTTGACAAAAATGTGTCGACAGTTAGCGCTACGATGTCCTGGATGCGTATGTGGCTCCGCGATTCTATGGTTTACATTATCTAGAAATGCATGGATCGATCTGGATAAAAATATTGAATATCAATGTCAACCCTGTTTCTTACACCTATGTATTGACTTTGGTTAAGAAACCTGATACACAACCATATTCCGAATATCTGCTCAATCAAGATCGATAGATAAAGATTCTTTCAATGATTTCTAATATTTTGTAAGGTTTATTATGAGAAAGGTCCAGTTTTACAATTAAATTTATCATGACGTAACATAACTGCAGCAATAATAAATCTGCCATCGATTACTATGTACGAATAAATTATTGTTCATAAAGTATAATT
The DNA here is from genome assembly GCF_008802855.1 of Photinus pyralis. Classification (NCBI taxonomy): domain Eukaryota; kingdom Metazoa; phylum Arthropoda; class Insecta; order Coleoptera; family Lampyridae; genus Photinus; species Photinus pyralis. The sequence continues at coordinate 20,479,161 of NW_022170250.1, forward strand.
AGGTACAACCCAGAATTATAATATTTGTGATTGTGTTTTTTCTAAACCCATTCATAAATTTGGTCAACATTCTTACAATATTTTAGTATTTTTTGTTTTTCTCGGAAACGAAAAGCGTTGGAATCGTAATCTTTGAGCACAAAACAGCACCAAATGTAGCACTAACGATCGTATTAGTTTTTTTTTTAAAACGAGTCATGGGTGGGGCCAACTTCACACAATACTTTAGTTTTTTTCGTTTTTTTTGGAAAGATGAAATGCTGGAATCGCAATTTTTTAGCACAAAACAGCACTAACCTAGCACTAACAATCATATGTGGCTCCATCTAATTAAATATGTGTGAAGTGGGCCCCGCACCGATTTTTAGCGCATTTCCACAAAAATAAAAAAATGCGCTATTGTGGCGAGTTTGTCCGTCCGTCCGTCCGTCAGTTCGTCTGTCCGTCCGTCCGGTCATCCGTTGGGAAACTACCAGTTCTTTATCTTAAGAGATATTGTTCTACTTTTTTCGCTATTTAGTTCGTTATAGTGTCGAGGCTTGCACCAAGGAAGGAATTTTTTCTTACAAAAAAATTTATTGTAAAAAAACCAAAAAACCATTTTTTGCATGTTCCATAATTCTACACTTTTGCCGTTTATTAACGATCCTAAAGATTGCTCATGTGCAACGCTATCTTTCATATTTGTGGCCGGATTTTTACGATTTTAACAGAAGTTGCATCTTAAAAATGGGAAATGAATGCAAGTGGAAATGCGATTTATGTAAATCGTTTACGATTTGTTGAAATTATTTACCGGGATACGTACTTTAGTTGCGTATACACGCCTGCTCTCGCCACAAGCGACATATTTGTATATACCTATCTATATAGCAACAACCAAGAAAAAATGTACATTTATATGCTACATAATAATAAAATCTTTTCACCCAGAGACTACAAGTAGCATAGTAAAATGACTTCTTTTTTCGATCATTTTCGAGAATTCGAGATGAAAAGTATACAAATTATAATAATCAACATTCATCTTTTGCCATAGGCGACACTCGACAGTAACCTTCGTTACCGCGCTCAATGTACCCATACATTTATTGATTACGACTGCAAAGACAATGAAATGACGATTTAATTGAAATATTGGTTTTAATATTTTCAGCCACGCAAGAATCATTTAACGATCTGTTTGCGAGAGAGCGATGGAGTTGGATACGAGACAACGTCAAACGGCCAGCATCTACACCACCGTAAGTTTTTCCTAATTGCTTTTAATAATCCATTAAACTGAATTAATGGATTTTTGGAGGTGGACATTTGTTTCAGTTCAGCAGCAAAGGGTTAGTGGGTTACTGCCACTGGTACTAACATCAGTGAATCAATAATCCTGCGCTGTCGCAAGTTTTTATACATAGGCGTAACATGTAACTACCAAATACTGTACATATCAATTTAATGACAATCAATCATTTTAACCTATATCGACAATGAATGAAAAACATGACCCACTTATGAATACACCTGAATATTTTCCACGGGTGTTTACACAATAAATGTTCCCAAAATGTTATAATAATTACTACGAATGTTCACTTTCACACAATAACTACGGCATAGAATTAGAAAACAACCCCAATGTAATAATCACCAGTTAGTTAGCGAAATGCGATCCTGTACAGTGGAAGAGGGAAAGCTCCACCACTGACGAAAACCCTCCAGAACTCCGGGTCTGAGTCCGGGAAACAGAAATCACGAAACACTTTGTAACCATGAATTTGTACGCATCGATGTGATAAATTAGTTTTAACTATCTTTTTGATTAATAATTAATAACTCGGACGGTGATGATTGGCGCGATAAACGTTTGAGTGAAAATCTTAAAGGATTTCCCTTAATTGTAATAGGTGTGTATTTTCCATTTCCTATACGTTTGCATGCATCAGTTTTTACACTCAAACGTTTTGATTTTAGTTTAGTTTGCCTTTTGGGACACGAATGTGGCTATTAAAACATTATTCATATTATTTTCGATTAAAACATGAAAATTGATTTGGAAGAAAATTAGTCTACCGATATTTATTCAAACATTTTTCCATATTTTCAATAATAACACGAAAATTAATGTGGAAGAAAATTGGTTTACCGTACTTTACTGTTATTTGTACTTTTATTTTAATACAAATACCTATCTAACAAAAAAAAGAAGTAGCGTACTTATACTAAGGCGGTAGCTGTAGATTTGAGCAATTTTGAAACTCAATTAAGAAACTAATCCAGCTCGCGTGTTAGGTAACAATTTTAAATACGAAGATCTAGATCTCACTGCAAAATACCACAAACTAAATGCTTCTTGTGGAGTAAGTCGCTTGAAAAAGACCATTGCCGCCAGAGAAAATCATTAGCTAGTTTACGCCGTAACAAAAGGGGAAAATGAACTAACTGCCCAGTGCCCAGGTTGATTTCATGATTTCTTCAGCCAAAAGATGTTTTCTTGAACTTGTAAGACATTGGTAGTTTCTTTGAGCTTGAAGGACCAGTTAAATGAATTGATTATTCTTTTTACCATGGATACAAGTATTAAACACAGCATAAACCAGTTAATTGTAATCATGTCGCTCCCGTTGAAGAGTCAAAATTAAGACTGAGGACACATTATTAATAATTCTAATAATAAATAATAGTTTATATGCATTTATATCACTTTTTAGGGAGAAATGCATTACAACAGTGATTTTTTCTTCAATGGGAAGAATACATACTTATCCTACAAAGCACGTTTAACTCTATTTGCCATCTTCAAAGAATGAAATGAAGAAATGTTATATGCATACTTTCATTTATTTGTTCTTTTGGCCGTTCTTGATTATAAAACGATTCGACCCGTTCAATTCGCCCCCCAAAAGAAACTCCCCGCAATAAATTCGTCCCCGGAAGAGCCCTGGGAAAATCCGATTCGCGAGACTCCCCACTGTAAATTCCCCCCTGAAAAATCGCCCCGGAATGGCTGCACCGGAAAAATATCACTGCAGTTTATCACATTTGATTTATTTAAAAAAAATGGAATACAGAAGCCAAACGGCAACCTAAAATAGGGCAATAGTTATTGAATTTAGACCGTAGTCGCTCATAGAATTTATTGGCGTTTTACCTTCCTCACACCATCACTGGAAAAATTCACGGGAGGGAAAGAGAGACTGAGGAAAGGGAAAGCGGCAGCGAGGGATGAAGGAAGAAATGAGTCATGGATTTTCGCCACAGATTGTATCTGAAAAAACTGAACTAAACAAGATATGGAAAACCGAAAAAGAATGAAAGGAAAGGGTAATATTGCCGATTTACAAAAAAAGGTACTGAGTGAAAACTAATGGGAAAATTACGACTGTATACAGATTATGTATACGATGGCGTTGAGTGAATGAGTCCTGAACGTTGGGACAGAACGAATCGCCGGGAAGGTGGGAGATGGGGGGCGGGGGGGGGGTATAGAATACCCCTCATAAAAAAGAGAACAACAACTTTCCCTACAACTACCCGGTTTGTTATTGTTGATCCTTAACACCATGATTTTTGGAAAGACTGGAGGAAAGGCTCCTTAGGGCTGAACGTTTTGAGGCAGAACGTATAACTGGAGGCTCTGGGGGGTATCGTACCACCCATAAGCAGAAGAAGAACAAATTTCCCCAGACCTTCATGTACGGTGGAGTACCGTACCCACCCAGACCCCCCTGGTTTGGGATTATAGATTCTTTAAAACCATGATTTTTGGAAAGAGTCCCTAGGGTTGAAATATTTGAGACAAATGTATCATCGGTGGTCTAGGGGGTATGGAATACCCCAGGAAAGAGCGAATAAACTTCGCTACAACTGTCATAAGATCTTCGATTACCCCCAAGACCCCCCGGTTTGGTGTTATTGATCCTTACTACCGCGCTTTTTGGAAAGAGTCGAGGAAAGGGACCTTAGGGCTACAAGTTTTGAGGCAGAACGTACCACCGGCGGGCCTGGGGGCATGAAATACACCCCAAGAAAAGAAGAACGATTTTCTCTACAACTGTCATAAGGCCTTCGTATACTGGGGGGTTTTCTATAACCCCCAGACCCCACGGTTGGGTATTATTGATCCTTAACAGCATGATTATTGGAAAAAGTCGAGGAAATGATCATTAGGGGTGAACATTTTGAGGCGGAAGCGGAACGTATCACCGAGGGGTCTGGGTGGTATGGAATATCCCAAAAGATGCCATTTTGTCCTTCCAAGACCGTCGTGTACTGGGAAGTAATCCATACTCACCGGGGGTATGGAATACCCCTCAGGAAATTCCCCTACAACTGTCATAAGACTTTCGTATACTGGGGGGTATTCTGGGTAGCCCAGACCCCCCTGATTTTTGGAAAGTCAAGGCCGAACGTTGTGAAGCAGTACGTATATCACCGAGGATTGGAGAGGTATATGATGCCCCGCCCCCTCTCCCAGGAAAAAGGAAACAAACTTCAGTCATCACTACAACTGTCATAAGACATTCGTATACTGGGGAGGAGAGAGGGGGTGTTTCGCACCTTCCAGAAGTTCCAGACCCATTGGTGCTACGTTCTGTTTCAAAAAGTTCAGCCATAACAACTCTTTCCTGGATCAAAAATGTAGTGTTGAGGATCAACAATACCAAACCGGGGGGGTCTAGGGGTATGGAAGAGAGATTTCAAAAATAATCCTAGAGTTGATGAAAACTATAGGAAAATTACGATAATGGCGATTGAGTAGAGAATTTATGCGATGGTGTTGAATGGATGAGTCCTAGGTCAATACGTTTTTAGGCAAAGAAAGGCAATGGACCCCCCCAGAAGAAAGAGAACACATTTTCTGATACTGAATGCTTTGGGGCAGAACGTATCATTGGGGAGGGAAGACCTTCGTATACTGGGAAGTATGGAGTGCCCCCCCCCCCGGTCTCCCGGTTTGGTATTATTGATCCTTAACACCATGATTTTTGAAAATAGTCGAGGAAAGAGTCTTTAGGGCTGAACGTTTTGAAGTAGAACGTATAACCGGGTGGTCTAGGGGGATGGAATACCCCTAGGAATACCCCCAGGAAATAAAGAATAAATTTCCCTACAACTGTCATAAGAACTTCGTGTACTGGGGGGATTCACAATTTTAGGGATGGGGCTACATGATGTGGGGTCGGCGACATTTGGGTGCCATACCCGCGCACGATTTACTAATTTTTCAGGTTTTTCCTATGCTCTTATACAATTTTAGTTTAGTTTTCTTCTAACTGGTGTTGTCGGAAAGATCTTGTACACGCGCACAACTCATGCAGGACAGAATTTGGTTGTTTTCTTAGGGACGAAATTAACCACTTTTTGCAAGGCGCCCGTCTTCGAAGGGTAGTCGACTTCCGGCACCCAAAACTTATGTGCTGCTGCGAATTATCCCGCGGTCTCTCTTTCCCGTGTTGCCAATAGTAGCTCGAGCTGTTAGAAGTGCTCCAAAAATTGAGTACTATTTTGTGAAGGGTTTTTAGCGAAATCCACCAAAATGGCGCATTAATATGACTGTGAGGGCGTCGGACAAGATCTGACTGATGGTTGAGTTCAAAACATCAGATGCCATTTACGAGCGAACGGTGTGTCGACAAAGGGAATGTGATAGCCTTCGACCAGATCTTATTGACGGTGGAGTTAAAACCAGTTATAATAAATAAATTCAGCTTCACACGAGAACTTTGATAATTTTTTTCATTACCTCTAATCGTCCATCGCGCCCGGGAGTCTGAGTTAGGGGTCAGTTTACACCCGTTTTAATAGTGATGTAAGTTACATTTCCTAGTAAGCGCGAAAGCGTACTGTGACACCCTCTGATTCGGCTTATTTTGGGAAAGATAGGAATGATGAGAGCCATCTGAGATTGGTAGTAAGAAAGACACTAACCCATGAAAATGTAGACATCACCATTTTCAAGATAATCCGCCAATGTGGGCGTTCAAAATGTTGCTTAGTAATTAAGGGGGGATCAGTCCGTTTTGTAAAATAAGAATGAGCATCGCAGATACCAAGAGGAGGAATATTTGTTTGCGTTCGGGTTGTCACCGATAACCGAGCTTTAGTTAAAAGCGAACGTTACGTACTTTCGGAAATTGAGTAAAAATGTTCATTAGAAGTTCAACAAAGTGAATCCTAAACAAAGTGTTGCCTCGATTTAAAAAATTCCAAAGAGAATTAATCAGATGGACGCCGGGAAGGAAATAAAAACGCAATAACGATTCATAATCTACAGGGTAAGACTTCCCTGTTTCTTATGGGCGCCATATTGGATTTTTCCGGAATTAGGTATAGGACAAAAAAAGAAATTCATTTGAATGCATCGCCATCATAGTCATGTTGATTTTCAACAAAACATCGACGAGTAACTGGATCTTGCCTACTCCATCGGATTTATCAGATCCTCTTAATTCTTATTATTCCTTAAATTTTTCAGATACTTAAGATTCTTTCGACCCTTACAATTCATTTGATACTTCAAATTCACTCTGTATTTTTCAGTCCTTTTTTAAAGTCTTCTTACTCGTGGGATTCCACATACTGGAATTAATTCAATATCTTCATAGAATGCTTTTCACCCACCACTCCCTCCTAAAAACTAGATTCTTTAGATTTTTTAGATTATTCAGAAGCGAATACCCAAATGTTTCGAATTCTTGAGCTTATTTGAATTTTTCAGTTTCTTTGGACATTTATAGCACATCCTTTATGACATATAATGCAACTGTCCACGCTAAAACGACATTTCTAATAAACGGGCTGCTTAATAATACAACCGAGTCAAGTGAATTTCATGGATTTCACAAATCTGAAACTGTGTAAACGATCTAACCCGCATGTGGATCTCCATGTACAGAGAATCACAAGCAATAAGTACATGTATGAAAAGGATTTTTAAAAAATTATTAACGAAGGAATGTAATAAAGAGGATTGTGTCCATGAACGTACCGCACGGATTTTACAAATTTAGAATAATCTTGCAATTATCAAAATTAACTAAACAGTGGGAAATGTGGCGCATTGACAAAGCCATTAGCTGATGAGCAACATCAACAACTAATAACGCAAATGGGTTTCGGTCAGTGCGTATATGCACAACAAAAACCAGGGGAGATTGGATAGTACTGATAGCGTTTGTTTTGAGAGTGTTTGTTTTATGCAAATTTTAATAATGAAACACACCAAATTTCCCAGACCTATACAGGCTGTTTCACGTGAATCGTTACCTAAAAGTATTCAGACTCCGATTAACAATTTAAATCTGAAAATTTGCGTACCAATTCCCAGCTCAGATCTATTTAATTCTAAAATCCTATCTCACCGAAAGATTCTTTCAAGTTATAGTACATAACTCAGCCTCGGAATACCATCAAATTAAAGCAGGAGTACCGCAAGGAAGTGTGTTAGGCCCTCTACTCTACCTGATCTACTCATGCGACTCACCAACCACGAATAACACAACTATTGCCATGTTTGCCGACGACGTAGCCATCCTCTCAACCAGTGAATCACCTGAAGCAGCGGCAAATCATTTACAGAACCACCTCAACCTCCTTCAAGACTGGACCAACAAATGGAGGGTCACAGTAAACAGCGACAAGTCAGCACAAATAACCTTCACCAATAGAAGACTTGCGTGCCCTCCCACTAGTTTTAACAACATCCAAATCCCAACTAAGTCCGAAATAAAATATTTAGGTATGCACCTTGACGAAAAACTCAACTGGGGTGCGCATATCAAGAAAAAAAGACAACAAATAGACTTGAAACTAAAACAGATGCAATGGCTTATAGGAAGGCGCTCGCAGCTATCGTTATCCAACAAGGTCCTGCTCTATAAAACAATCATAAAGCCCATTTGGACATATGGTGTCCAACTCTGGGGCTGTGCAAAAGCATCCCATACAAAAATCATACAAAGAATACAATCTAAAATACTCAGAATAAGCATCCCATACAAAAATCATACAAAGAATACAATCTAAAATACTCAGAATAATCACTGACGCACCATGGTATATAAGCAACGATTCTATCCACACCGACCTGAAAATCCCCCATGTAACAACTGAAATCCAAAGATTCGCACAGGCATACAACATTAAATTACCAGGACATGCAAATGACCTTGTGGGGCACCTCGCGCGCCAACCAACAGCCCCAAGAAGACTCCAACGCACCTGGCCACTAGATTTACTCCCCTAACTGTTTCATGTTAGTGTATAACCCTGGGAAGACGGTAATGGCCTGAACCCAATTATGACATGTACATATCCAAGATAACATTTACTCATTACTCAATTGTATTACTGAGTAGATTGTAAATATGCAGATATATTAATAAAAAA
>NW_022170250.1:20487642-20488811 GCF_008802855.1 Photinus pyralis
AAAATTAGGAGATAAATAATTTTCCTCATTTTCTATCCCAAAAAGGAGTCAAATTCTTCCTGTCACATCCCTCTGTAACAATAATCCAAAATTACAAAATTACAAATACTACTATAGGAAAGACACAAAAAAAGATACAAACATTGAGAGTATGAATAAAATAAGGATTTACAATTTCCCATCTCAGAAAGGAGTTAAATGTTTTCTAGCCGATCAGGTTGCAGCGACGCCCTGTCTTAGCCCCCCCCCCCCCTTGTGGGTGTACATTTCTAATCTGAAACAATAAGAAAAAATTATAATTAATACTAGAGTAACTGCACTACGAATGGTACAAAAAATCAAAATTAGGAGATAAATAATTTTCCTCATTTTCTATCCCAAAAAGGAGTCAAATTCTTCCTGTCACATCCCTCTGTAACAATAATCCAAAATTACAAAATTACAAATACTACTATAGGAAAGACACAAAAAAAGATACAAACATTGAGAGTATGAATAAAATAAGGATTTACAATTTCCCATCTCAGAAAGGAGTTAAATGTTTTCTAGCCGATCAGGTTGCAGCGACGCCCTGTCTTAGCCCCCCCCCCCCCTTGTGGGTGTACATTTCTAATCTGAAACAATAAGAAAAAATTATAATTAATACTAGAGTAACTGCACTACGAATGGTACAAAAAATCAAAATTAGGAGATAAATAATTTTCCTCATTTTCTATCCCAAAAAGGAGTCAAATTCTTCCTGCCACATCCCTCTGTAACAATGTCACGTCTTAGCTTATGGGCAAATAAATTTTCTAATCTGAAACAATAATCCAAAATTACAAATACTGCTATAGGAAAGACACAAAAAAAAATGCAAACAATTGAGAGTATAAATAAAATAAGGATTTACAATTTCCCATCTCAGAAAGGAGTTAAATGTTTTCTAGCCGATCAGGTTGCAGCGACGCCCTGTCTTAGCCCCCCCCCCCCCTTGTGGGTGTACATTTCTAATCTGAAACAATAAGAAAAAATTATAATTAATACTAGAGTAACTGCACTACGAATGGTATAAAAAATCAAAATTAGGAGAGAAATAGATTTCCTAATTTTCTATCCCAAAAAGTCTTAACTTGTCACCAGTTGTGCAAATAAATTCTCGAATCTGAAACCATAATACAAAATTACAA
>NW_022170250.1:20488911-20514743 GCF_008802855.1 Photinus pyralis
CACAAATTTTTCTGCTGAATTGTATGCTATACTCCAGAGCTTGAATATACTAACAAACCAACCTTACAATACTCCTACCGTCATTTTCACAGACTCACTGAGTGCAATCGAAGCTATTAAATATACCCATTCCCAAAATCCACTAGTTACCCAAATCAGAACTCTACTAACCCTAGCCAATTTCCCATTAAAACTGTGCTGGATTCCGGGACATGTCAACATTGCCGAAAATGAAAAAGTCGACCAAGAAGCCAAATTTGCAGCCCAAATTATGGATGTGATAAACGTCGAGGTACCTGGGGACGACACAGTTCAATATTATACGCACCAACTAATACAAAACTGGCATAACCAATGGACTGAAGTAACCAACAACAAATTGCGAAATATAAAAGCCACTCCAATTCCATGGAAGACATCACACCAACGGAAACGTTTACACGAGATAACCATAGCTCGACTAAGAATTGGACATACCAAACTAACGCACAGCTATCTACTGAAGAAAGAACAACCTCCGATGTGCCAAACATGCGACCAACTTTTAACTGTAGAACATGTCATATTACATTGCCAAAAATACGTACAACAAAGAACATCGTTTGCTATCCCGATGTGCCTGAAAGAAGCTCTTCAAGATAAACAGAACTCTATACAAAAACTTATGAATTATTTGGTCTGCACAAAATTAATATTACAAGTGTAATAATGAATATATTTGAAACAACATGTAATCATATCCAGTGAAGTGAATAGTAGTCTCAGTATATGTACATAATTATTGATGTATATATTTAAATTTTTCTAAAATATTGTGTACAGATGCATATAGCCTTAGCAGCTGCGCATCTTTTTTTTAAATAAAAAAAAAAAAAGATTAAAATTCTAAAATGATTATCTTTAGATTTTACTAAAGTGGTTGTAGGTACACCATAAGTAAGTTATCAACAATTGCTTTAGATGGAACAAAGAGAACAAAATGGTATTGGCGCCAATTAATGGCCCGACTGTAATAATATAATCGTTCGTCGAAGTACCTTCAATGACAACGAACAGGATTCCCTGCTAACTTTCTGGATTGCAAATTTTCTTTTGACTTTGCTTCCCAATCAGAAAAGTAAAAGTCTCTTCGGTTTATTTAAAAGAGCTTTGCGATATCACGATGTTGCAATCACCAAATCAACTTGTATTATTGTGTGAGATACTGACCATTAATACCTATAACAAATAATAATAAAAACTAGGTTTATACATTGCTTGTAACTGCATGAGGTCTGCTTCCAAATCAATACTGACATCAATGAATAAGCAAACCCTTATCATGAAAAACAAAAGTGTCTCCTCAACCCATATATATTTAGATAAATTTTGCAATACGAATTTCTTGACCTAAAACCCTAGGTCACATGCAATGAATTAAAACGTAAAATATCATTCCCAAGTTAAATTAATTTGACCAGCAAAAGGTCTTCTAAACGCAATTAGGTGCACACTAGCCATGTATTTAGCAATGTTTCCCCTCGATGGAGTTCCGTATAATTTCGGTACGTTTTCGCTTTAATTAAACACCGAAATATTTTAATTGGAAGATTTCGACGTTTTGAAAAGCGCAACTCGCTAAAATGTTATAAATTGAACGCGCACCATAAATATTTATGCGAACCTTTCAACCACTATCTCCGTGGTTAAGTAGATAAGTATTTCAGTTTCCCCCTCGTGTTAAACAATGTTCGTATCGAATTTTATTTGCATGTAAACTAGGCACGGAGGAAATAAGTAATTTCAACCCTTTCTAGCGAGAGGGAGTGCCGAAATTAACGTCAAACTCGACGTCCAATTACGCATTTGAATCATAAGCGAAATACCTGCATGCTTTTCGCTTGATTTGTTGCTTTATGTTGTAAATCATTGTTGATCATTCCGCTACTGAAACGTCTTTCTTTGTATTTTATAAATTTCATTTTATGGTTGACGTTAACTGTACGTATGATTGATGAGTGTACCTGCAATTGTGCAACAATTTTGATGTTGCTTTTATTCGTACTAGTAAAACTAAATTAATCATCTGCGCATTGTTCTAATAAAACAGGGAGACCACACCTATTATTTGCCGCAAACATTTAATTGACAAAATTCGCGCTTTTCTCTTACCCCCTGACAACCACAATTGAAGACAAGAACTGTAAAAAAAAGTCACAATTGCAACTTTTGACTTATTGATGTGCCTTTCGCAAAAAACGTGGACAGTCATTAATATGCCATTTTTCCGCGATCACGAACGGTACGCCACAACTCGGGCATTCCAAGTAGGCGAGGGTCAACTCGGAGCGACGCCAACCCTACGAATTATAAATAATTAAAAACATGATACCATTGATTTTTCTAAAGAAAATTAAATTTTCGGGTTTCAGGAGAAATTTGTGTGAAATTCAGATGTCAAATACCACCGAGCTATCGAATTTGGAAATTTTAATCCGGCCAATTAAGTGAGTATAATTAGTTAATTACTTGTTGCAAAAAAACTTCCTCTCATTAGATTGTGCCTAGAGTCATTTGAGGCACGCGTAATTAATATAGATTTTGAGATGCGCTCCAGATTTTAGAATGCCAGGGAGCCTGGAAATAAAAGAAGTTTTTGCATTTTTCGCTTTGCTCGCGTGCGTTTTAAGTCGTTTTTTTTTAAATTTTACGAGGTTCTGCCATTGTTACGGTGTCGCACCCGGAGGTGGACATCACTGACCCTCAACCGAAGCGCATAATGGCTACATGGAATGCAGTTGTTGACGAGATAGAGGGGGGAGGCCTTTCTTCGACTAGGAGGGTTCCGCTGGAACCCGCAGGGTGGTATTGTAGCCGAATGTGAGGACCCGTTGACTTTGGACGGGTCGGAGAGGACCGTCCCTCGGAATGACGCCTCTCTAAAAGTTCAGAGGCACGTTCCTAGGGTAACCAAGGTGATGTCTGTGTTATACGGGCTCCCAGACGACGCGGCCACCATCTTGAAGAGCCTCCAGAGACAAAATCCTAATTTCAGGTGCCTCTGTCGGGCACTCCGGCGGCAGAAGGGCGTACGGGGGTCTCGCAGGTCACTTTTGTGGCGAAAGCGAGTGCTCCGGCTGCGCCAGGTAAGGCAGAGGGCTCCATCGGAGCAGTGGGACCCAGTACCCAGCTACGTTACGTCAGAGGGGCCTCAATTCCTCGTTATGGGTCTGGAAGGGGCGTCGAGATTACTACCGGCACCCTCAGAGATGTCGCGTCAACTTGCTGTAAGGTAGACAGAGCCTCATGCAAGATCCTTGGGTTTGCAGAGACGTGTAAAAGGTCTGGACCAGGTGGAGGACTATATTTATTACACGAGGCATAAGCTGAGGGTGAGCAATCTTGGTTGTTTTCTTTTTTTTATTGATAACAGAGTTTTTTTTGTTAATTATTAAATTTTTGTTAAATTTTCTTAAGGAATATTGACTTTATTGGTGCCACTGGAAAGCATTTTTCAGTAGCTTGTGTCACAAGTATGGGGTTGCCATTTAGGATTTTTTAAGAAGTGAGGCTGGGGGGGTTAAGGGGGTAGGTTGTCACTCATAACGTCATTCTGGTTCCCCCTCGATACTCCAGAAACGGTTTGGCGCGATTTTAAATATCTTCTTTAGTTTGGAAAATATGGCCGACTGTAAGTTTTAAAATTGACACCCTGTATAACGAAAGTACCGACGAGCTGCCGCGTGAAGGCTGTGGTGGGATCTTCGGAGCCAATTTGTGTATATTTCATATTGGAAGTACTCCGTATTTATGTATTTACTTAAGGACCTCTTGGCAAATTAATTAATTAATTGTGGATTGAAGTTTGAATATATTTGTGTGAATATAATAATAATAATAAATCGTTTATTGGATTTAACATGGAATACATCACCAGGTACATGAGCATGATCATTACAATTTCTTAGTCCTTCCAGTTTCCCCCAAGGAGTTAACATTCAGATTGGTCAAAAATATTAACCATCTGGTCTACCACTCAGCCCCAATACGCCATAGAGAGGTCGTGGAAATCTACCTACATCCATTAAATTGTGAAAAGGAGAGAAAGTTATCAGTCAATGATTTCAATTGAGGAGGATGGTACATTAATTATAGGTATTATACTTCACCAGAATAAAGCTTATTTTTAATTAAGGTTTTGAACTGTGCTAGCGACATAGATGAAAAGTTAATTTTTGGTTTGTTTAGATAAAATGCTATTAAATAAGAGAAGGACCTTTTATATAATTGAAGATTATGCTTAGGGATTGTAATAAGTAAATCCTTTCTTCGTATATTAATATTATGAGTGTCAGTTCTGAACCGTATTTTGTTAACGAGAAATTATGGGCATTTATTGACAACTATTTTATAAAAAGTGCAGTAGCAATGCAGCTTCCTTCGATCTTCCATTTTCAACCAACCTGCCTTACTAATGTAATGGGAAATTCCTTCCCTTCTTCTGACGCCAAATATAAACCTAAGACAGGAGTTTTGAACGATTTGAATTCGTCTTATTTCACAGGAATCCAAATTTGAACTGTAGACGACATCACAATAATTAAAATTCGATAAACTGAGAGTATCGCAAAGCAACTTTTTTAAATGTTGGTGAGAATACAACAATTTCAGCGTAAAATATGATTTTTGTATTAATTTTGAGATATGCAACTTAAATCGCAAATCTGAATCCATAATGAGCCCAAGATTTTTAGCACTATCCACAAGTGGGAGTATTGTACCGTTCATGGATACTCGAGTGAGATTTATTAACGGCAGTCTATTCCTCTTACTCATAACTTTACATTTATTAGAGTTTAACGTAACATTATATTTATTAGAATTTGTTGACAATTGTTGGAGGTCCAGATTTAGATTGTTTACTGCACTTTGAAATTCACTTTTAGGGAATGAGGTATAGATCTGAGTATATCATCCGCAAAAATATGGACTTTGGTATGCTTTATGTCCTTATATAAAAACGCGGTGTAAATCGTAAAAAGTAGGGGACCGAGTATGGAACCCTGAGGCACTCCCGACTGTACTGTAACAGCACTTGATTGATTATTTCCCATGCACACGATCTGTTTTCTATTACATAAATAGCTACGAAATAATGCAACTGCTTCAGCGTTAAGACCTAGGTAACCTCAAATGGACACAAGCAGAGAATGATTCACAGTGTCGAATGCCTTTGAATAGTCAAGAAGCGCTAATAATAAACAGTTACCTTGATCCACAACAATATGGAGAAGTGCTCCAGGGCAACCATACCCAGCACGAAATCCAGATTGCGTAACGGGGAGGACATTAAGTTGATTAGTATAATCAATCAACTGCGCAACAATTTTTTCCAGTAATTTTGAGAGGGCAGGTAATATACTTATAGGACGAAGATCGGATCTACCACTAGGTGATGCCACTTTCGCAATACGTTTAAGAAGAGAACACTTCCATACAGAAGGTACGGAATGAGATTTTATGCAGTAGTTTATAATATGAGTTATATATGGAGTTAGAAAAGCAGTAGCAGTAGCATTAGATGACAATTTAAATAATATTTTGGTAATATATTCCTCCAAAACTTCGGAAAGAGTGAAACAACTATTTGGGTTAAATTTATTACTGCTATAGTAATCCAAGAGTTCCAAATCAGGTATGCAACTGCGTTGCGTTGAAGAAAAATACGTATTAATTTCATCTGCATCTGCAAAATTTATAAGAATATAATTATTCTTCTTGCTCAATAATTGGAGTTGATTCAGCTTCTTCCAAAGTTGTTTAGTATGGCAGCTTTTTACTACTTGGGTTAAGTAGCATTTCTTTTCATTGCGACTTGCGGTGGTTGTGAAATTTCTAAGTTGTTTGTAATAGTCCCAATGAGCAACGTTGGAAGTTCGTTTGAATCGTTTAAAAGCAGAGTTACGTAGTGATATCATACGTTTAACGTTTTCCGTAATCCAAGGTTAGGGATCACCAAACTTGCCCTTACGTTGGAATCGTTATTGTCTCTTAACCAGGAAAGTAGTAACCAAATTCATAGAATTATTCCTTTTAATATGCAAAATCCTCTTCCTTTACGTCTACATTTTAATCGCGCTTTCTACAAGTCTATTTTAAGCCCACTTCACATCTTCATTAGTACTCCTTGCACCTTTCTACAAATCATATTTTACGTTATATTTGGCAATGAAAATGTTGTATGGGACAGGGGAAGGTAAAGGTGCTTCTAATGAGTCTACAGATCCTTGAACGGTGCGCATAATTCATAAAAGGGACAATGATCCTAAACCATCGAGAAAAATTACATAGTTTTATAAACACTTCAATGTATTTTTTTGCTTTCAAACATCTTTCCCATAGTAAATATCAAAACATTTCCCAATTTTGCAAATGATGTGCTGCAATTTTCGAAAAAATTTAAACAACATTCGTATTGTATGAAGGTACAGCCAATATAACTTCATCCGATTCGGGAAAGGGGTGTGTTCCAAACTAATATTTATTATTAAGAAGACATAACTATTCAAAACCTCAAAAGGAGCTTGGAACAGCAAGGTAATACACGAGAATGGCCCAAACATAAATTAAATGAATATGTTTACTATATTTGTATACATATAGCCAAATTATACAGTGATGTCAAAAAACTAACTGAAACATGGACGCCAATCATCATTAACCCTGAAAATCATATCGTCCCCACTGAGATGAACTTGATACATTCACGTCTTCGCATTAACATTAACAAATTAAAGTACAGTTACGAGGACTACTTGACATTCATAAAATCGGTTAGGTAGTGTTGTCCATTACCATTTTTATTTATTGAATGTCGCGTTGGTCCTTGTGCAACCCGCACCGCAAACAGAAATTAATACCCTTCACAACAACACAAAACCGGATTTTATTAATAGGCGCTTTTTACCATATAAGTTTGAAATTATTGGAAAGGTGTTGTTTTTAACCGCTTCGCAAATTTGAACCATTTTTCTCGAGACGATAAAAATTTGGTAGCCGATACCCACTTCGCAGCGGGTGTCCACTGTGCGAACACGTGAAAAAATTATACACTCACCCAGGTGGTTTAGATTGGATTATGAATTCAGTAATTGCATGGCAGTGATGTCCGGAATAAACTTATTTCGTTAATAATATGTACTTTTTTATTCAATTTCAATTACAAGGTTAGACATGTTTATTTCAAAATTAATTTTTAAAACCTTCAAACGAATTAAATTATTAAATGCTTACAACTTTCGGTTTAGCCAATAATTTTTTCTACTTTTTGTGAATAGATTAATATTACTGCTGTTGAAAACATGAATAATGTGGTGTATATGTATAAATAAACGTGCAGAAATTGAAAAAATTAACCTTATTTATTTTCACAGTGACACATTGTTAATTGTTTTATTGCGAGCACAGCAGGGTTGGTCACCGCTTAAAATTAATTAGATTGGACAATGCTTATCGTGTACCAGTCAGTGAACGAACCATTTGCAAGGGGTTGTCGACCTGCACCTTTACATCCCCAAAAGGCTGGAACCGGGGTAGCCATATTAACAAGAAGAATAACTGGACTAATTTTTTGATACGCAAACGAAATTCTGCAGCAGACTATTGAAAAAATTGAGTCATGACTGCGAGCGTTACGAAGCTTCACCAAGATGGGGCAACGCCGTACACGGCGTCCAAGGAGTCCAGGTCTCACACTTTTAGACTACGTTTAGTTTGTATTCAGACATAATTATAGCCACTTAAAGAAGTGGAAGGACCAATACAGCCTGGAATAAACAATATAACTCAAGAAGCAAACCTGAAGACAATGAAGAGAAAGCACGAAAAAAGGCGAGAAGAAGGCGTTAATAACCCAAAAGAGGAGAATAGACGGAAGTGCGAAGAAGGCAAGACCGAAGAGTAGGGGAAGGGAGGGTTAAAGGAAATAAAAAATCTTGAATGAGGTGTCACGGGGAGCGAATAAAAGAGGATAAAGTGGACTTATACTGAGGAATGTAGGGGTTGTATCAGAGGTATAACGAGGGAGGTAAAATAATCATGTTTGGAAGACGAGTGAAAAGGGTGCGAATTAGACGTACACGAGTTGGGAAGGCTTGGAAAAGACGTGAAGGAGGTAAAAGACGCGTAAGTGATGTGCAGCAGCCACAAATAAGGTCCTTTCTGAAATATCGACCCAAAGGCGAGAAAAGTGCCAACATTTGGACAAAAGGTGCAAATAGGTCTAAGTTCCGGGCCAAATGTTCAGCGACCCAAAAAGCATAAAGGGCGATAAAATAAAAACTATAACCTCTGACATTCTAATATGCCTAGCCTATACGGAAAACCCCTGGTTTCTAGTCTATAACTTTTGATTGAGAGGTCTAATCGAAAAAGTATGAATTGTTTTGGATTCTACGCACCAAAATTAATAAGAAAAGGTGTTTTCCCGAGAAATTTTGGTGTAGTCGATTTTTGGTAAAAATGGAAGGTAATACACTGCCTTTTTTAAGGCTCGAGAAAAAAATTGTCTCAGATCGACCCAGAAAAAAAATTTTCTTATAGAATGTGGCCTGTAGAATCCATAATTTCAAACAGTTCCAAGATTGGGCTACTAGTTCAAAAGTTACAGACCTTTGAATCTTCTTTCGAAATTGGTTTCTAGTCTATAACTTTTGATTGAGAAGTCTAATCGAAAAAGTACGAATTGTTTTGGATTCTACGCACCAAAATTAATAAGAAAAAGTGTTTTGCCGAGACAATTTGGTGTAATCGATTTTTGGTAAAAAGGGAAGGTTATACATTGCCTTTTTGTAGAGATCGACCCGGAAAAAAATTTTCTTATAGAATGTGGCCTGTAGAATCCATAATTTCAAACAGTTCCAAAAGTTTCAAAAGTTACAGCCCTTTGAATTTTTGTTCGAAATTGGTTTCTAGCAGGGGAAAACGTTGGCTGTAGATTTTTTCGTATAGTCCAGCATGCAGATAATTTTGACCTGCAAAAGGTGGTGTAAGAGATTTTATTGTTTTAACTGGTCCATTTGGGTCCAAATAATAATAATAATAATAATAATAATAATAATAATAATAATTATTATTATAATGATTTTTTTTTTGTTTTGGTTTCCTCTTTCCTGATAGCGTTGGCTATTGTGCCCATCAATAGGTATGTTGGTAAGTACGAATTACATTATCCCTAGATGTCCAATGTACGTGTGTGATTTTTATTTTTTTTTTATTTTTTTATTTTTTTATTTTTTTTTTTATTTTTTTTTTAAGGACCCTACATAACTTCACCAGACACAGACACAGACACTAATCGTTACTTGATTTTAATCCGTGCGATTAGTTAACCAGGCTAGACCTGAGTTCTCACAAGAAACACCGACCATAATAATAATAATAGTGCCTTTATTGCAGTGAAAAGAGTTCTTTGTAGTACATAAATATGTAGAGGCGAAGTTCAGCGAATGCTGCTCTTCCACTTAACCTCTAGGTTTAAATACAAAAGTAAACTTAGCAACGTCAAACATATATTACATTTGCAGTACATGTGTGCGAGTCTTTAATGGGGTAATAAACAATATAGAACCATAATGTAGATAGCTAAAATTTCAAAAAGTACACACAGATAAAATTTAAAAAAAAAAAATAAAATAAAATAAAATTTGGATCCCGGTGAAACGCATTGCTAACAGAGGCTATTATTTTGGTTATCCAGAAGATATGACTTTAGTTGTTTTTTGAACCTCACTCCGTCTAATTCTCTTAATTTGGCGGGGATATTGTTCCAACTTACCGCGATGTTGTACGAAAAAGATCGTCTTAACATGGAGGTGTTATGTTTGGGGGTTGTTAATAATCCACGAAATCTTAGATTTAGATTATGTGTATCAGTCCTAAAAGTTATTTTGTAATATAAATACGGAGGGGATTGTGACTTAATAATTTTATTATATAGACATAAAGAGTTCAAATCACGTCTATTTCTCATGTTAAGCCAATTGGCACTAATAAGTTTATTAGAAATGCTATGAACAGTTCTGGGCACGCCATATATCAGCCTCAAACAAGCATTTTGGAGACGTTGAATACGTTGTGTGTCCCTCTGGTCTAAACAGGGTCCATATATTACATCACAATAATTTAAGTGCGATAAGACCAAAGATTCACATAACGTTTTCCTAAGGCTTGAATTGAGAAAGTCCTTATTTTGATAAATTAGGCGTAGGTAATGAAAACCATTTTTAATACATTGATTAACGTGAGATTTAAACCTTAAATGGCTATCAATAACTAATCCTAAGTTTCTGATCTTTTGGCATACTTCCAGATTCCTACCCTGAACGTTAATCTTTACATGTGGAAGCGTTTCTTTATAAAAGTATTCACTGCATAGCAACATCACTTTGGACTTTTGCGGGTTTATGTTTAACGAATGTAATTCCACTAAATGCACAAACGATTGCAGATTTCTGTTTATTATATCGCACGCTTGCTTAACGTCACGTGGAGGAAAAGAATAATACATTTGGGTATCGTCTGCGTACATGTGCATGCGCAAGTCCTTGATACAGCCTCCAATGCTTGACGTATAAATCGCAAACAAAGTAGGTCCTAGAATGGATCCTTGCGGAACACCGCTGGTGATATGCACATATTTGGATTTATTATTCTTGTAGACTACGGCCTGTTTACGATTAGTCAAATAACTCTCAATGAGTGAAATTGATTGAAGGGACAAACCACAGTGTTTGAGAATGACCAACAGCAAAGCGTGGTCAAGAGTGTCAAATGCTTTTGAAAAATCAAGCAGAACTAGGACTGTGGCAAGTTGTTTATCTATTGCTGAGAAAATATCGTCGGTGATTTTAAGTAGCGCAGTGACTGAACTATAACCCGTTCGAAATCCTGATTGGTGTTCAGGCAAAATATTGTGAGTTGTTAAGTAGCTTCTTAATTGTGTATCCATAATACGTTCCATGACTTTAGACAGCACTGGAAGAATCGAAATTGGCCTAAGGTCTTTGTAATCGGAAGCGTTATGAATCTTTTTTAGAGGTAAGACATGTGAAATTTTCCAATCAAGGGGAAACTGAGAACTCCTAAAGCTGAAGTTAATAACGTGCGTAAGTATAGGTAATAAGTGCGGTAAACAAAGTGTTACCATGGTGACAACATTAAGTCCATCATGACCCACACAGTTGGATTTAATTAACATTATCGCCTTAAGGACATCAGACTCTGTGACTGAATGAAAGTTAAACTGTGTATCGGCACCATCGATATTGGAACGTTGCCTATAATAATGGGCGATATCATTCTGACTTACTTGAAACTTAGGAACTGACCGTAAAAAGTAATCATTTATTGCATCAACGTCTTCCAAGTGTTCAGGCAGGGTTAACTTATCTTTGGATATTGTAGTAACACAATTTTTCAGATCTTTCCAAATTTGTTTTGTACGTTTCTTACGAGAGAGCTCATCGTAGTAATTTTTTTTGACACGCCTACACAATGTGGTAACTTGCTAACTTCATTCCGTAGTTGGTTGTACTGAATTTTGTTATGAAGAGTTTTATTTTCTTTGTAAAGTTTAAAAGCAAAGTCCCGCTGCTGCATGAGGAATTTGACGTTGTCGTTTAGCCAAGGAGCCGGTAATTTCGTTATAAGGCTCTTTTTAAAGGGTGCGTGCTTATTAAATAAGTCATTGAGAGAGGTATTTAAAAAGTTTACTTTAGCATTGATATGAGCATAGTAGTAAATGTTATTCCATGGAAAATTGATCAATATTTATACTTTTTAAGTTACGATACCTTTTAATTACTTGTTTAGGCTTTGAGTGACTAACATGTAGTTAAAGAGTGCACACCAATTTCTTCCTGGCACAACTTTTGGCAGCCACAAAACCACAAAATGTTTGGACTTTTTTCAGTTTTTCGCTTAAAACTCGAAAACTGTCCATATTATATGAATAACACTTCTTTAGTAAATTAAAGAAAACAAAAACAAAATATCGAAATGAAATGGAAATTCTGCGAGAACTTGGTGACCTGGGCTTTTGCCTGTTTAGATTGGCAAGAAAAGTGTCGGGAGAATTCTTCCGCGAGTTCATTTCATTTTACACTTGCGACAGTAGTGTCCGGCAGCAGATCGCGGCGAGTTTTTTCGCTAGCCTAAAGGCACCATTAGGAGTCACAACGCATTAAAAAAAAGGTTATCTCAGTTTCTTAAAAAAAGGGTGTTCTTTGATCGCTTGTAAAAATTAATAATATACTATTCGATGTTTTGTACTCACACATTGGCCCATTCGCCGTTATAAACTGCAACGCCCCATCGTAAACCTTAAATTAGAAAAATAGTCGAGAAAATGCACTTTTGTTGATGACCGTATCCTTAGAAGACAAATCCGTATACCTAAAACGTAAAATTACCAACAATCAATCGCATTCAAGTACCTACGTGGTTTAAACCATCTAAAGCAGTTCGCCTTTTAACCTCTAATGCACTGTATGACAGCAATTCAATGCCAATTGGCCTGAAGTGCTTTAAATGATTATTGAGCTGCAAGATTTCAAAATTTACAATCCTTGTACGGATAAGGGAATGGATTTTACTGCGTGGTCATTTTATTTCAATGCACAGTAACTATTATTCTTTTAGGGGGTAGCAATTTCTTTTGCATAAAATATTGAGTAATGAAAGCTCAAGAAATTGCTTCCAATGATCGGAGTTAACAACCAATTAAAAGTCAACGTTTTGTATTACGTAAATTGCAGTGACAGTAATTAACAGTTTGGTTGGTTATTTTTTTAAGTTGACAGGTTTTGAAGCGGCGACGTGTTCGGTTGAGAAATGCTGCAATCAAAATAATTAAAATTTGACATCTTCATGTTAGCATTTGCATTTAAAAACAATCACCGCCTAATAAAATTAATTACAACAACCTCGCCAATAAAATTCACATGGAAGTTGACTCTTTTAAATCAATTTTATAGTTTAGCCGGAGTATGTACGTACATCTGATACATTTTCATTTGTGGAAATAAAAATCGCGCTCTTGCAGACGTAGGAATTTCATGGTCATTCAATATATCGTTTCAGTCTTTTGACTTATTGCACAATTTGCATCTCGCTTTAGCGAATTCGCCAGCTGCACTTTTATGCGTTGTTTATGTGTTTTGACTATTTAATATGCAGTCAGTGAACTGGCTCGGGTTTTCAATAATTGTGTACGCCGCTGAACCGACCGCCGATAAAGCTTCAACAAAAAAGAAATATAATTGCACCGAGAGCTTTAGCTGGTTCTTATTAACGTTGACCCAGACAGACTCTAGAAGGTAAATCACGATGCATTTTTTTTTAATTTGTGGTTGCGATCCTAAGAAAGGGAAACGCGAACGTGCTCGTGCTGTTGTTTGTAATTTAATGTATTATTTCTCACTTTCCTTGGCGATACGACGTATTTTTCTTTTGAGCTTTATTAAATTTGTGACCGCAATATAATTTTAAAGCATTATAGATAATTGCTCTCATATTTTTGATAAAGTACGACCGTAATTCACACGGCAAGAGTCTAATTATATGAATTAGCACCATTTATTTTAAAAAAAGCCACCAAAAGCTCTGCCCTTGTGTGGATTCTAGGATTTAATTCGAAGGATGCTGTTGACTCAATGAAAGATTTGGTCATCTCGTAGGCCACCTCTGTGGTCAGTCTACAGTGTCCACGGTAAATGGTATTCAGTTTAATCAGGAGTTGCTGGCCAAGTAATGAGCTCACAAGTAGTTAATGTTTATTATTTTTAACTGTGAGCTTTTCCTGTCAACGTAAAGGTCAAAAGTTCAAAAAGTAAAAACCTTTAATTAATAATCTTAACATCAAAACGGGCCCTCAAAAGGCGTCCGGTGACGGAGCAGGCTCCTCAAAAAAGGGATTTACAAGAAGAATTTTTTTCTGAAATTGAAGTCTGTTTCCATCAGATACAATATTGCCTTGACATTCTTTCGTATTTCGGAACTGCTAAATTAAACTGAAGTTCTGGGAGGATGGATTAAGACGTCTATTACCTTAACGATTGAGTGGATTGTTCTTTATTGTGTTATCAACGTGAACTGAACCTCCAGGTAATTTTAGGGCCCCCCACGCATTTCAAAAAATGCAAGCTTCAGGTTTTCACGATGCAGAAATAACCTAACGATGAGTTGGATAGTGTAATTTTTACTTATTAAGAAAGTGAAATCTGGGTTGTAGGACAATTCGCACCCGAATAATTCGCACCCGGACATTTCGCACCGGAATAATTCGCACCAGAATTTTGCTCCCCTGAGAGGGTATTTTGTGTATGGTTGACTTTGAACATAGACAGTCGGCTGTGAAGTATTAAATTAACTCAGAGCTTGAAATCTCCAATATTACTCACCAATATCACGTTTTATTACTTTGTGCATGTAATAGACGTATACCTACATTTAAAATTTGGATACCTTCGATATTAAGGTATAATTTGGAATCGTGGCGTCCATTTTGTGTTCAAACTCTAAATGGGATAATTTATTAATATTGAATAAAAGTTCTCTAAACCGTTCCCATATAATTTAATAAAACGAAGTGATACACTACATGTTTCGACCAACGGTCATCTTCAGGTGATCTACAAGATGGTAGAGATCATTGAGGAGAGACTATAGCTATAAAACTTACAATATAGATGGAAAACAATTAAAGACCCAAAAGGGCAGTAAAACTGGAAAGCCCAACGACCATATCCGTGGTTGGTTCCAGAGTAAAATTGAAATTTGAAGAGGTTGATAAACTAAATTTTTTGCAAGGGAGGGACGAACCTAAAAACTAACATTAGACGACGGTATAAGCAACGATGAAACTTACGTATAAAAAAGTCAAAAGGTCAAAAGACGATATCCTAACTAATAAAATACCCAATTAAGGGCTTTCAAACTGGAAACCATCTGCACTTCCAAAATCAGTGCTCGGTTTAACTAATCTTAAAGCCTTGTCATCGTTGATCCAGATATTGGCATTGCATGTTAAGCTAAGAGCCGATGGATCCTTCTTCGCTCTTCTCGCTGGACACAGCCATGATGAGCAGTTTTGGAGTTTAAGGTTCTTAGCAAAGAGGTACATGTATCCTTCATAGGTTATGTATCTCTTTCCCCTTTTCGTTGTACCGAACTCCATTGTTACGCGCCCCGTATAGTTTGCACCGCCTAAATCTCATATCCATTATCAACTTTTGGTAACAAATCAAATTTCAACTTTTAGCCTCAGGGACAAGTCCATTTTTGATGATATTTTCCTTGATTTTGGCATTTTAATGTGGCACTTAAATATTTATGCTGGTTAAACAATAGCCATACAATTTGTAGAGGAATAATTTTTTTAATAGTATTTATGAGGCAAGAATTCATACGTACAATCCTATGTACCTTTTTAAATGGAATAGACCATATCAAAGCAGTAGAGATATTAGGTCACTTTAATAGCATCCATATCACTCAAAATCTGGAATTTAGTACTTATTTTATTGTAATCTCCGTATTAAACATGAGAACACTAGCTAAAGGTACCATGAATGAAAATTATTTTAAAAAATCAAAAAAAGGTAAAAAGACACTCATCCGTGATGTAAATTGTCCATGCCCTCATGTTCACAAGTAGACGGATGCTGCTAAACGCTGGTATCGGTCTATCAGCAAAACTGTCACCTGACATTTCTTAAACCTATTTACCCAGTTTTATTTTACCAATTCACAATCAAGGTTTTTTTCATTTGGAAACCTTTTAGCACGTACAAATAATATTGCAGTATGAATATAAAAGTCTAAATCAAATTTTAACAATTATTATTTGTTAATAGCTGCAAGTTAAGTTTCCTAGTTCTCTAACCTTCGATGTCGTCCATTTAAAGGATACATAACGAAATACGTATGTATTGTCTTAAAAGAATCTCAAGTAAATTATAATCATATTTGAACCTAAAACAAATAGATTCTTGAGAGTTTCCGTAAAATTAAAGAGATAAGAACTGTAAAGTAACGAAAAAAGCAAAAAATGTTGATAAATATCGTGAAAAAAATTGATCTTGCTATAAATTATATGGCTATTATTTAAATAATATACTGAAATTGTAAGATCCATGACTCTCAATGGGGTGCTTAAGAAGCTTCGGAGAAATAACACCAAAATCTACCCATTTATTATTATAACAATTTTTATGGGGAGATTTTGGTGTTATTTCTCCGAAGCTAAATAATATACGGTGGTGCATTAGAAACGGTACATAGCTATTTCTGTAAATTAAAATAATTTTCAAAAAACGCTTTGGCACGTCAAATTGATCATGGAAGGAAACAGTGTCTAAAATAAAACTTGCTCACTAATGTCTTTGTCTCGCATCGCTGACAGTGCAACCCTTAAAATCTTAAATGATCCATCGTTAGTAAGGTCGCCCATCTCTGAATTCGGATATGTAATTTTTTTGGTTTAGTTGTTTCATTTTCAGCGCATTCGACGTTGCAGGTACAAGTTTTCTCTTTTTTATACCACTTGCAACTGCATAATTTTGACGCACGATCGCATTAGGTTCTATTACATAGTGATCGGCCCGACATCCTTCCAATGACATAAACAACAGCACGCCCTCAACTTACTTTTAAAATATTTCAAAAATATCAAATCTAAAAAATTATAGTCTCACCAAATTCAGAGAAGGAAAGCCTTTCCAATGATGTCCTATCCTCCTTGTTGCGCAATTACCAATGCTAAGGGTTTTGCTTTAGTACTAGGTATGCCATACAAAAATTAAAAGGGAAGTATATAGGTACTTAATAATTACAAACATTTAAAAGAAAAAATCATCAATATCGACCTGTTCCTAAAACGTTTCAAGATTTTCAAAACCCTTACTGTTTTGATTATTAACAATCTCTTAAAAAAATGCCAGAATTTTTCCATGTATCTCTTCAAACTATAAAATAAATAACAGTAAGAAAATCAAAAAGAAACTTTCAAGTTCATTCACTACCATAGTTGTAGCAAAGATAACGCAAAAAATAAGCGGTTAGTGTAATTTTACTCAGTCACTAATAATCAACATATAGCCATATGTGGTCAAAGAAACGTAAAACTGGTCCTAAGAATACTGGAAACTTACCTTTTCTGAACACCACCACTACACTACCACCAGAAATAAAATTTAAAAAAAAGTATACACAAAATCAAAACCTGTGCTCAGATAAATTTTAAAATACCACTCTGTCAAACGTTCAAGAATGAAGATATTATACAGGCGTTAAAGTTCTAATTAGTTGTGATCATACGTATTTAAACCTGATTTTTCGGCCTAATTACTTTTACCTTGTAATAAACCCTATTCATCTTCCAGAAATAATAGAAAGGATGTCATTACGATACTTCTCTTATTGTTTCTCTTAGAAGTGCAATTTGTGTTATCGGGGTCTTTTCAAATTTACCTGTAATTATAATATTATCTTAATTACTTATCCAAATTTAGTGCCATCTATGAAATGCATTGTTCTATTGTCATTTATACATACTCGTTTTGTCTAAAATAAATTTAATTCATTTCCTTTGTCACCCTTTTTAACTAAAGAAATAAAGAACAATTTTTTATGTGTCTTCATTAAGAAATCTTTATGTAAGGGAGCGTTAAATTTACTTTCTTTTTCTATTTTCATCTTGATCTTATAATGTAAATATTTTTAACTTTAGACTTATCACTTTGTTTGTGTACGGTATTATATGTTGATTCTGTTTTAATATCAAGAGCGTCTCAAAAGTAGCGAATATTACACATAATATTGTAGATATACTATAACTAGGTATAACTGTTTGGTATTTAATTACTCCGCAAAAGACGTTTCAGTTACCTATTCTTATTTTCTCAAAACGAAAGCGCAGAATTTACAGAATTATCCGGGAGCGAAATGTCCAGAGTGCGAAATATCCTGGGAGCGAAATGTCCGGGTGCGAATTATCCGAGTGCGAATTGTCCGGGCGCGAATTGTCCGCACACGAATTGTAAGACTATAAAGCTTGGCTGAAGCGATTAAGGGGCAAGTACAAAATAAGTACTTGTGCCTCTGACCCTCTGGGGTAGTAATAGGTGGCTATGGAGTGTAGTGCACATATATATTAGTGTTAAGTAGGTTTGTTTTGCATTAACGAAATAAGTTCAGGAAATTGGGTCACAATGTTTCTACTATGGCATTAACAATTGTTTTGATTTTCAAAGGTAAACTAGAACGTGAATCGTGCCTAATAATTGCCTGTAATGATACATAATACAATCATTTGCAGTTGTAGCTGTCCAATGCATTTTAATTGTGACATTTTAACGGGTACCTCAATAAATAACAAATTCAAATCACACACTCCATACTTCCAGTGGCTATCATCAAATTTAAAAAAAAATACGCCGTTACGAAAGCTAATAAAGGCGATTCTACTTTGCAGCCGTCGTAATTCACATAACGAAACAACTTTTGCAGTGTGTTTGGACAGTGTTACGTTTTGCATAATAAATATACAATATATTCCAAGTATGTTTTCTTCCATCCAGAATGCATTTGCATTTTCTATTTCCCGGATTTGCTCTAATAACCGCACCAGAGCCGTGCACGTTTTCCATATCCCGAAAGCATAACGTCAGAAGTTATTTGTCTGACCCGCGAGCACTTTCTAAAAGAAACTCTCATAATTTGGAATTGTAATCTTCAATTATATTCTTTCCAATGATTTTTATTGCGCCACATTCCACACGCTGTACTTTTTTTTTGTAAAGTCGGACTTTAGTAGAGCTGGAGGAAACCGACAGAAAATAGGATCCTGTTGTGCAGGTATTTCCGTATAGATTAAGTTAAAATTGACGACCGACAAGGCACTATTGTATCAAAATTCGCACATTTAGTGTAATTGTTATTTGTCGGGTGGCGTGCCAAGGCAATAAATGTGTCTTTTTTTGTCGCGTTAAGCACATAATATCCTTGTCAATTGTTTACAACTAATCATAAGTTGCACGAAGTGAGAGAAAATGTTATTATTCCGGTTATTTAATGTTTAAACGCTAATTACAAACGCCCGCATTACCTCTAAACTATTATTACTTCCTTTTGCTAATTTTACCCACTACTCAAGCTCAACCTTTACTGTTACCTGTAAAATTACTCAAAATAATGACGGTTTGGTATTATTCCGGAAAAAAGCAACTATACAAAGATTCACCACTGAAATATTCTTCCAATCGCAAGGAATATTCGTCCTCCGAAATTCTCCCCCGGAATATTTGCCGCCTCCCACTCATTTTATATGGGGCTTAGGGAAAACATTGTGTAATTTTTTAAGGCTAACGTTCTAGGACCGTATTTACCATGACGAATATCCCGTGCCAAAGTGTGGCTTACACGAGATTTAATCCAATTTGGAATTTTTCCATAGCCTTCATAGGCCATCGCTCTTCAAATGGAAGGAAGATACGCGAGGGCAATGGAAACTGGACCCATTGTACACGCATAATTACAGAATTCTGTGAATGAAAAACAATCACTCATTCATGTGCGATTACTATTCTATGCTAATCAAAATTAGTTTTATAACTTCTTCTTCCCTTATTATTGTATTTCGACGAAAACGTATATCCTTTTTACATTAAAATGTTCCCATTAATTAATTATTTTAATTGCGATATGGTAACGCAAAGCGGCGTTTAAGAAAAATTATCATAATTTTAATTAAAGAAGGTTAGTGTACCCTTCATAAATTGACTATGTATTTAAATTATTGTATGTACACCATTCGCGGTCTCATTCTTTGTTATTAACTAACTACTTACCGGCCAAATTAAGAAGTTGCCGGAACCCAGTCGTTAACCCTTATTTAAATTTCTCAACTCAATCCATGCAATTTAAACTTTTGAGAATACAATTTTGCGTTCATACATTGTCCCAAGTAAAAATCGCTTGAAGCGCGTCCACCTCGGCATGATAAATACAAGATAGGAAGAATCGCATACGATTTTCAGTAGGGGAATTTTTTGCCAATCAGCTCGTGTTCAGAAACCAGACTTTCAATCCGGCTCATATTCAATAGCACTGAACCTTGAATTCGTGGAAATCGATTTTTTTTCTTTCGAAAAATTCCCCTAAAAAAAGAAATCGAAATATTCACGGTGCATATGTTATCCAAGGGAACCTTATGGCATAGAATGCTGGAAATGAAGCGGTCGATTCCATTAAATTCCAGAAGAATTTATGAATGTGGTGTCAAAAGATACAGAACATTTTACAGGAAGCGTATTTTTGGCATCCTTTCTTGAAAAATCCACAAACTAAAAGAACACGTTATCTTTTGAAGCCGTTTTCATTTTTGGTGTAAATGTTTGCTGAATTTATGTTTTTTATTACATGCACATGACCTCAAGTTAAATTTATATAGTAGGCCATTCATTTAAAGTTGTGGGCTGTGAATTCCCTGTGCACTTATTGTTTATAAACTCTTATCGGTGAAGAGACGGTTACGGGGGTGGTAAATAACTATAGCCACATTAGTTACGACACCTAATTCTGGTACTGTTCTCGAATCTTTTATTTTGAGGAGGCGATTTTAGGGTTGATTGGTGGTCCTATAAACAAAATCTATCATAGAAACAATAATTTTTAATGTACGACAATAATTGCCCCCCCGCAACTGAATGTTGCTATGTTTGTAAGAGCGAATCTCATTAAAAATTTCGAGATTTTAGAACGGGAGGATATTTTATTTTGAGGAGGCGATTTTAGGGTTGATTGGTGGTCTTATAAACAAAATCTATCATAGAAACAATAATTTTTGATGTACGACATAAATTACAACCCCCGCGACTAAATACTGCTATGTTTGTAAGAGCGAATTTCATTAAAAATTTCGAGATTTTAGAACGGGAGGACATTTTATTTTGAGGAGGCGATTGTTGGGTTGATTGGTGGTCCTATAAACAAAATCTATCATAGAAACAATAATTTTTAATGTACGACAATAATTACAACCCTCGCAACTGAATATTGATCTGTTTGTAAGAGCGAATTTCGTTAAAAATTTCGAGATTTTAGAACGGGGGGACATTTTATTTTGAGTAGGCGATTGTTGGGTTGATTGGTGGTCCTATAAACAAAATCTATCATAGAAACAATAATTTTTAATGTACCACAATAATTGCACGGGGGTGGTAAATAACTATAACCACATTAGTTACGACACCTAATTCTGGTACTGTTCTCGAATCTCAACTGTAGGCTCGTATACCACGGACGAGGGGCGAGTTACCTATTCCAGGTGGTTTAGAAACCATGTGCGATATGAGTTGCGATTCATTAATTTTCACGTTTCGTAGTTTTAAACGTTGAATTTGCGCTCCAAGTTCATGTAATTTTCGATTTTGTTTTTGACAAAAGGGGTTTATTGCACCAAAGATGAATCACCTGTTGTACAGCTAGTTTGTTTTGTTACCTGCTTACACCCCAACCAGTTCTTTGTTATTACAACTTTATTTGCAACAAATTATCATACACATTGACAACATTAATTCGAGATTATTGATTATTAAACCCAGGGAAAATTCACCAGAGAGAATATTCGATTTACGAGATACAGTGCTCTCTATTTTTATTATTATATCAAATTAATAAATTTTTAAGAACCAATGTCATAATTAATGATTGACTGTAGCTTTAACAGAAATAGATAAAGTAAAAGTCAGATTTTTTTAAAGATTTGTTCAAAATTCAGTAAAGAAAACCTCTAAATTCATTGGTTCATTGTAATTATTTTTAAGGTAAATTGTGAATGAAAGTTTATGCTATTTATACTGTTATTAGCGATAAGCATTTGTAAAAAATCCTGTAAAGGGGAAGTCCATTTCATTTTTTTACTTTCGTTGTCAATATACAAAACTACCGAGTGGATCACCTAGTGTTTATTTTTACAAGCAAGCAGAAAAAAAGTGGTGCATTCTAAACAATGAGATTTTTTACAAATTTATCTGATTATAACAAACGAGGTCGTATAGGACACGCGTGCTATATAAGAGAAGAGAATGGGTAAGTGTTTTTCCATCTTATTTCTTATATAGAACGCAACAGTCCGCGCTGAGATTTGTCCTACTTAACAAAAATGTGGAATAGAGGCATGTATTGCTAAATTGAATGTGGCGACATGAAAAGCAACTTATATCTAATAAGAAACAGATATCCAATTTCTGTGCAAAAGGTGAACAATAACGTGCGGTGGGCGTCAGTTTATTTTAAGGGTTGTATTATTACTTCTTCGCAAGGAAACGTATTGGTTCATTTTTAAAGATATCGCGTTTTTAGGAAAATATCTTGTTATTGTGCCGTTTCGTCGATAACATTTAAATTGCTTGCAAAATACAGATCATGTCTTGTTTGTTACAAATCATTTTAAATTGCTATAATGCGGCGATACCTTACAATTGCATATTCGCTATTTCAAACATTATTTTAATAAAGGTATGTGTATAGTTTAAATTAACACCCAATCAATCGACTACTAAGGAGATTAGATTCCAAGTATGTATGATGTTATCGACAATCTGTCTAATTTTCTAACACAACAATCTTAAAAAGCATTAATTTATACCGACATTACATATACAAGCATCGAAGTTGGAACTGACTTGAAACACAATTCGGTTTGCTTATATAGAGTCTTCTAGAATGTCCTCGCTCCAGAATGTTCTAGAACAAACACGTCATATTTCTCGGACATATTGCGTCACATCCGCCTTCGTTCCTTATCGCCCATAACTCATCCTTCATGGCACCTCGATGTCTGTCGGGATTTCTGAAATATTCGCTACAATACCTTGAAGGAGAAGTAAAGGAGAAACCACAATACCTTACTATTTACTGGCTTAACTAAGGAAATGTTTCTAATTTATAATTATTATATTATTATAATTATACAATTGGTAACCATCTCCGCAATTTATTTTGCATGTTCTTGTTTTACCTTTCAGATTCATCGCGTACAAATTGAGACGACTGCAGTAGTTATCGATATTTCACTGTATGTACAAGACTATTTTCGTTACCCACTCGATCACTGTTAGTGGAAATGTTCTGCGTAATTAATGCACGAATTCGTACCCTCCTTTCTGTCCAAAATAAATGTGATATTTCGTTTCCAGTAACACATTAACTTCGAAAACGGCGAACGACGTACTCGTTAAAGCTTAAAAAGACACACCGCCTTTATTAATAAGGACAATATTTCAAAGTAATTTGATCTTAAAGCAAATTTTAACGACTTTCTTTTCAATTACGGTTTTTACGAGTATACACTCTTATTTATGTTATTTATAATTGAAGGTGATTTTTCTAGGTAATTCCGAAAATATACATTATGCTATTGTTGTTTGCAATTGCGCGCAAATGTTAATACATGACAAATTTAACTCAATTAACTGATGGTTCGTTGACA
This sequence comes from Photinus pyralis, assembly GCF_008802855.1. Lineage (NCBI taxonomy): Eukaryota > Metazoa > Arthropoda > Insecta > Coleoptera > Lampyridae > Photinus > Photinus pyralis. The sequence goes on from NW_022170250.1 coordinate 20,512,442, forward strand.
CTGTTTTTTTTCAAAAACCCATTAGAGAATTGTTTTGAGAGAAATAGTATTTTTACACTAACGTGGCCGGTGAGTGTTAATATAGTTAACTTTGAGGAAGGTCAAGTTCGCTGGGTTTATATAACGAAACAAACTGAGGGTATACATAATTTATACAAGCTGCAAATATTTAGACTACATTTTTTTGTTATAAACTTGTCGTCGTAAGTGGAATGACGCCCTTGATTAATTTTGGAAAAAAAATTCAATATATACAAGCTTTTTATGTCAAAGTAATCGAAGCAAACCAATTAACTAAAAGATTATTCTGTAGATAAACAAATTGTTAAAGGTTAATTATATTCCCTTTAATTCTCTCATACAGTAAGTTATATTTTATTCAAGAGAGCGATATGTAGATTTCAAACCACCTAATATCACTTGTTGCGTGCATAAAGGACGTAAATCCTGCAAGATGTAATTAAGAGAAGTATAGTATTTTTCTTTTACAACTGATCTACATGTTACATTTAGAAAGAATTTAATAATTGCGAGAGTATTTCACCGTACAAATGAAATCCGAAGGTACATTAACGTACAGGTAATTATTTATTAAGAGCATAATGCGATGGTAATAAAGTTTAAGTCTGACGTGATTTTAAATTCCGTGCAAATATATTATTGCGAATAGGCAGTGAAACAAATCATTAGTGAATTATAAACGTTTATTGGAAAGTTATGGCAGGTCAGGACATTTTTCTGGCTATTTTCAAGGTGCTTATAAATTATTGCGTCCCAACTGTTTATTACACGCTATTTTTGCCGACAAATATATTTAAATCAAAACATTTGGTGTATTTGGGTAGGTTCCATGCCCAAATTATCACTCCAAGGTTCTTAATATAGACTAAAGTGCGAAGATAAAGGCCAACCAAGGTGATGATGGAAAGGTTTGATTAATAATGCCGAAAGCACTTTTAGCGGACTGAGATTGGCGAGATGGGGAATCACAATTTGTGTGCCCCCTCCCCCTTCCAGTACTTTTACTTAAGTACTTTATTATTGGAGTTTCATGGATGTTACAATTAAAAAAAAGAAGGAACTTGCCCAAAGTTGAGCGCCACCCAGATTCTCTATTGTCTTCTCTCCCTGTATGAAGCTGGGAAGCTACAATGGAAAGTAATCATCCAAATTGACGAAAGAAATATTGGTTCATTGTACTTAGGAATCAGATAAAATCATTCCAACATCAATTTACTTTGTCCAACCCTTCCCACAAATACAAAATATTCTCACGTATTAACAGTACAAATCAATATTAATTTACAAACCCCACTTGATTTTAATTCTCCCCCGTACGATAGACTAACTTTATCATAAATATCCCCAAAATAAAAAATCAATGTGATAGCGGACAATATTCCTTCGATAGTGAGAGCACAAGTATTAGATCCCAGTAAAAAGAAGTTCCCCTTTAGTGGTGTCTTCTAATAATTAATTCCCATTGGCCAAATGATCTCGTTCAATATAGACAAACTGGCCGCCCCTTTGTTATCTCAGGTTCTTGATAATGAACTGGTATCTTATACGGTACAGATGATGGCAGGAAAGAATTTAATCAGGTACGTGAAACCGGTGTTCAGGACAAAACGATCTAACCTTAAGATGGAGCCCTAAAAGACACATATATGTAACATCCCTACTAACGGATCTCCCAAATATCTCAATTAAATAAGAGGGCAACTACATCTACACCCAATCCTCAATAATTTTTAATGTACGACAATAATTACAACCCCCGCAACTGAATGTTGCTATGTTTGTAAGAGCGAATTACATTAAAAATTTCGAGATTTTAGAACGGGAAGACATTTTATTTTGAGGAGGCGATTGTTGGGTTGATTGGTGGTCCTATAAACAAAATCTATCATAGAAACAATAATTTTTAATGTACGACATAAATTACAACCCCCGCAACTGAATGTTGGTATGTTTGTAAGAGCGAATTTCATTAAAAATTTCGAGATTTTAGAACGGGAGGACATTTTATTTTGAGGAGGCGATTGTAGGGTTGATTGGTGGTCCTATAAACAAAATCTATCATAGAAACAATAATTTTTAATGCACGACAATAATTACAACCCCCGCAACTGAATGTTGCTATGTTTGTAAGAGCGAATTTCATTAAAAATTTCGAGATTTTAGAACGGGAGGACATTTTATTTTGAAGAGGCGATTGTAGGGTTGATTGGTGGTCCTATAAACAAAATCTATCATAGAAACAATAATTTTTAATGTACGACAATAATTACAACCCCCGCAA
>NW_022170250.1:20514843-20520622 GCF_008802855.1 Photinus pyralis
AAAAAGATTATTATCTGATGATCCTTATCTAAAAAGTGACATGTGAGTCCTGGGAACTAAAGGTTTTGTAGGGAAAATTGAAACCGGGGGGTCTGGGGGGTATGGAATACCCCCCAGCACACACACTCCATTACCATTTCCAGAAGGTCATTATGAGAAAGTAATCTTTGGGTGATCTTTTGCTAGACGCCTCTTTTAACATAACTTTCCTGGAATTGCCAAATTATCCTCTTTTTTCGCCGAAGGGTATTCCAAGGGGTATCTCTCCCCCGCCCAGAGCTATGATATCTACAAAACTTCTTAGAAAAAGATTATTATCTGATGATCCTTTCCTAAAAAGTGACATGTGAGTCCTGAGAACTAAAAGTTTTGTAGAGAAAACTGTAACCGGGGATCTGGGGGGTATGGAATACCCCCCAGCACACACCCCCCATTAGCATTTCCATAAGGTCATTATGAAAAAGTAATCTTTGGGGCATCTTTTGCTGGATGGCATTAAATCCTTGCCTCTTTTAACATAATTTTCCTGGAATTGTCACATTATCCTCTTTTTTTTTGTCGAGGGGTATTCCCAGGGGTATTCCATAACCCCTAGAGCTATGATATCTGCAAAAATTCTTAGAAGAAGATTATTACCTGATGATCCTTTCCTAAAAATTAACATATGAGCCCTAAGAATTAAAGGTTTTGTAAGGAAAACTGTAACCGGGGGGTCTGGGGGGTATGGAATACCCCTCAGCACACTCACCCCATTACCATTCCCAGATGGTCATTATGAGAAAGTAATCTTTGGGTCATCTTTTGCTAGGTGGCTCTAAATCCTTGCCTCTTTTAACATAATTTTCCTGGAATTGTCACATTATCCTCTTTTTTTGCCAATGGGTATTCCCAAGGGTATTCCATACCCCCCACAGCTATGATATCTGCAAAACTTCTTAGAAGAAGTTTATTATCTTATTACCCTTTCCTAAAAAGTGACATGTGAGTCCTGAGAAGTAAAAGTTTTGTAGGGAAAACTGTAACGGGGGGATCTGAGGGGGTATGCAAAACCCCCCAGCACTGACACCCCATTACCATTTCCAGAAGGTCATTATGAGAAAGTAATCTTTGGGTCATCTTTTCCTGGGTGGCTTTAAATTATTGCCTCTTTTAATATAATGTTCCCGAAATTGTCACATTGCCTTTCTTTTTCAATGTGGGAGGCTATTCCATACCCCCTGACCCCCCCCCCCCTTTTTACAATCACTGCAATACTTCTTAGGAGATCTGGTGCTTCTTTCGTAAAAGGTACCATGAGAATCATGAGGGCTAAAACTTTTGTGGAGGAGGGGGGGGGGGTTACTGAGGGTCCAGGGTCTACTTAAAAAATCCATTACCATTCCAGAGAGTCATCATATGAGTACCTAGTGTTATAGAGAAAGTAGTGCTTCAGTTCTCTTTTAATATAATCTTCCCGAAACTGTCGCGTTGTCCTCTTTTTTGCTGGAGGGGGGGGGGGGGGGGTTCCATACCCCCCCGAAAACCCCCCAGACACCTCGGTACATCTTAAAAGAAGACAATCTGGCGCTTCTTTTCTAAAAAGTACCATGAAAATCCTGAGGGCTAGACTTTTTGTAGGGAAGAGCCTTACCGGGGGGTCTGGGGGCAGGAATACCCACACGCCCCCATTTTTTTCAGAAGGTCATTATGAGTAAGTGATCTTTGAGTCATTTTCTGCTGGCTAGATTTAAATCATTCCCTCTTTTAACATAATTTCACCGGCATTGTCACGTTATCCTCCTTTTTTGCTCATACCCTCTCCCCCCGCTGCCAGGATGCCAGCACACATATTATCATTTCCAAAGTCATCATGAGAGAAATACCCAGGGGGGGGGGGGGGGTCTTCTGGTGGCTTTAAAAAATTGTTGAATTAACAAGGTACTCTTTTGCTTGGTGGCAAACTTCCCGAAAATGTCACAGTTTCCTCTTTCTTTTTGCTGGAGGGGGGGGGGGGGATATGTTCTCTGCAATATTTCTTAACAGAAGACGATCTGGTGCTTTTCTCCGAAACGGTAGCATGAGAATCTGGGGGAATAAAACTTTTATAGGGGAAGGTGTTACCGGGGGCTGGAATACCCCCCAACACACAGACCCCCATTACCATTTCCTGAAAGTGATCATGAGAGCATCTAGTGGCGTAGGGAAAGTAAGTATCACGTTCTCTCCTGCTGGGCGACTTTAAAACCTTGCTTCTTATAAATATAATGTTTCTGAAATTGTCACATTTTCTTCCTCCTTTTTTATTCCTGGGGGTACTCCATACCCCTCCCCCACTGGCCCCCCAGTGTTTTGTTCTCTGCCAAACTTCTTAAGAGAAGACAATCTGGTGCTTCTCTCCGAAAAATGTGAATCTTGAGGGCTAAAACTTTTATAGGGAAAGGTGTTACTGGTGGGCTGAAAGTACCGTGGGTCTGGTGGGTATGGATTCAAATATCTCGAAATTACAAATGTGGTTTGAAATGAAAGTTACAGGAAAAATTTATGCTTGAAGGATATGAACTCTAAAATTCTCAATCGGAGCTCCTAATGTTTTTAATAACATTTGGTATTAGGAGCACATTAATTTTCATACCAGGTGAACATGAAAACACAATCCGCCTCTTCTGCACTTCTAACGCGGTTAAATTCTTCTGAAATCTCGGTATCAGGCGGCGTTAATTGGTATTTTTCAATCGGGACTCAGTTTTCGTATCAGGAGAACATGAAAACACCATCTATCGTTTCTGCACTCCTTTTAATTGACATTTTTCAACTGCACTACTGGTACTATAATGCTTTAAATGAAAATTAGTGCTGGTATCAGGAGAACAGGAAAACGCCTTCTGCCCCTTGCGCACAATTTAAGTTTAAAATTCGTTCCTTTAAAGATGCTTAAAGTTGATGCACTTTGCTCTTGCATGTAAAACGCGAAAAAGTGTGTCAATAAACAACAAAACGTCAAACGGCGGAGACTTTAACGTACGATAAGACGCGAAACTCGCTGGGTTCGTCCCAATCTCGTGCTCGTAACTAACAGAGACCTTAAGAACAACCCCGATTACGTATCTATAATTATTACCTGCATAACTCATATTGTCATTTTAACCGAGGGAACAGACAAATAACTTTCGAATTGCGATACCGGCGCTCATCATCGGACAACCCTCAATTACCTGCTAATAAAATTTTCCCCCCCAATCAAGTCGTAATTTAAACGCGGTAAGTAGAATATTATGAAGCGATTTAAGAAGGTTTATTGAAAATCAAGATTAGAAGAGGGGCGCCCTCGGGTCAGTCTTTAGCGTTGAGAATGGAACAGGTATCGGGGCGAGCGTTCTCGGAATTGAGCCAGCTGTGGCGGCTTCGAAGATGAAGATCTTGGTCGCGGTGGGAGGAACAGGCCGCTGTTTGTTGAAGACGTTGTTATATATTACACCCTGTCACGGGCGCGACTACACCAGCCTCTTTACTAACGGGCTCACACGCATTCCTTGTGTGGTAGGTAACACTAACTGCTTACCTTCGCACCCCCAAAGATATCGGATCGCGGTTTTCGCTTTTTGCGGCAATGAGATTGTACGCACTCGATCGGAGCACCTTGTCTTCGCGCAAACGGAGGTAATTGAGCACCTTTTCGGTTGGAGGATGACATGGGCTTCTATGATGGATTGCTTTGCTCGATCCTAAAGAAAATAAAAGCAAATGTAATTACTTAGTCGAGATATTAACTTGTAGGTATTTTGGTGTATAGGTATTATGCCATGTCGGGATTCTGCACTTGTTTATAATTTACGCAATCCATCATCTGCCACGAGGGCCGGAAGTCGCCACCATCTTGGATTCCGGAGGATTCGCGTCGGTCGGCCTTTTAGATGTATTAGAAACCTTAAAAATACTTACAAGTCACTAACGTCCTTAGAGAATTTTCAAAACCTCAGAAGAATCTCCAAAAACCTTTAGGAACTATAAAGACCTTTGTTTAACATGTACCAAAGCCTTTAATATCATACTTAAGATGATGATTCAAGATCTTTAAAAACTCTTCAAGACATTAAAGTGTTCTTGACTCTTGCAAACTTTTGAGATTTGTTAAAGATAATTCGAAGGCTCTCCAAAAAGAAGATCTTCCCGGAGATCTTCAGAGATTCTTCAAGGTTTTCTTCAGATACCCTTCAGAGACTTTTCTAGGATATTTTAAAATATTTCTCAGATTTTTTGCAGATTTTTTCACATTTTTTGCCAGGATCAGTGTTCAAGCATTTCTCAGAGGAGCCTAAAATCTTTTCAAAAACTTGCCTCTTGTGAATTTTTAAAATTATAAGGCATTTAAAGACCCTTCAAGTCTCCTAAAGACTAGTGAATACTATTTAAGTGCTCCTAAAGACTTCTTAAGAAGTCCCAGTGAGACAGCAAAAAGCTCTCGAAAACTCTTGAGGGTTGTAGAAGATTATCTAACGGGTCCCGAAAAACCTTTCAGATATCCTTCACAATCCTTATCCAGAAGATTTGTTGAAGATACCTCAAAGATCCTTAAGAAAACCTTCACATATACTTTAAAGATTCCTAACTTCCCCTGATATGCATTTGAGATTTTGGAAGACTTTTAGAAATTCTAATTTTTCAGGGGTGTTCACAGACTCTTCTCCTTGTTATCATTCCTCCTTTTTTAATTTTCCCTCTCTCTTTTCCACACTACCTCCTCTCAGTCTAGTCTCCCTATTCCTTCCATTCCAATTTCGCTCACTTTCCGCCGTTCTTTAATTTGTACTTCGTACCTGTCATTATCAGGTCTTCCCTCTGCCCCCCCCCCCTATATCCGCTCCCTTTTCCCTGTTATTCATTTTATCTCTCCTTCCTTCTGACCCTTTCCCTTGCCCTCACCCCTAGGACCGCGTGGTGTTACGTTCGATAGCGTTTCACCGAAAATTGTAACATAGGGTTGCATTGCGGGGGAGGGGGGTGTCTGGAATCCCCATACCCCCTTAAAAGAAATTCAAGTACCCCATCAATTATCTTCGATGGCGTCTTACCGAGAACTGTAATGCGAGTGGTGAGGAAGACGATTTTGGGGAACACTGAAACACCGGGGGTTGTGCCCCCCCCCCCCGTAAAAGAAATTCAGGTACCCCATCAACTATGTTCGATGGCGTCTTACCGAGAACTGTAAATGCGAGTGGTGAGAAAGACGATTTTGGGGGACACTGAAACACCGGGTTGTGGGGGGGGGGGGGGTCTTACCATTTCCCTACAATCATAAACAAGTATAAATTGTGCACAACTCTTGTGCAGATAAAGGCGCATTTTTTTAACCGAAATAGCTTCTGTTTTGACGTCCCAATCGCCCTTTGTGAGTACCCTCTTCCAACAATCCGTTCTTGAGGTATAAGCGAATATACCCGATGACGATAAGAGGTGGAGGAGGAGGGCTATGGTTGGTAGAAATTAACTGCTTTCGTTGAGATCTTTCATTAGAGTACCATGAAGGATAAAACGAGTTCCACGGTTTACTTTCAAAAACAGCATCTCAAGAAATAATTCGTGAGGAGCCCCCCTTTTAGACAGCGAAATTTGATGGCCGTCTGGAACAGGTATAGGCTACCTACTGCAAATTCCAGAACTCTAGGACCATTCTCCTAGATTTAGTTCAAAACGGTAGAACTGGATCCGGACGGACGGACGGACACAACGCAAACAATACCACATTTTTTTAATTCTTTAAAAATTTGCTAAAAACGTTTCGTATACGGGGGGGGGGGGGGGG
>NW_022170250.1:20520722-20521502 GCF_008802855.1 Photinus pyralis
CTGATGGGGTTTAAGCATATATCATCTCTATTACGTGTATAGTGGTTATGCACAGATTGGTGTGTATTAAATGAAATTAGATTTCTTTTAATATACAACAAACATTCAAGTATGTATAGAGAAGGAAGGGTAAGTATATTGAGTGAGACAAAATAACCATTTAATGTGATCGTACACAAAATTGCATGGCAAACAAAACTGGCTTGATGAATAAGATGACAAATTTTCGGTTGCTGTTTGGGCGGTGGAAACTTTAAACGATAACTGTACTACAACTGCTCGCATTTTCAAGCGTTAAACTTCTCACGTCACTTTAGTTAACTTGCTTCAGCACAAATTTATTATATAAATGACGAACTGCGGCTTCAACTATACAAATAGGGCTGACTGGTCAAAATTTAGCGTAAAAAAATTTACACGCTCTTGATCATTGTCTCCGATGTTTAAGAAAACCACACTTCCACTTCTTTTATCGATGAAAGAACACGTGCGTTAATTAAATTTCGCCTAAGAATCAATCTTATCGCACCGACCAGATGTAACTTTTTTTTTAAATAACGCAAATTCTACCAGATATGTATATTTCTAGCACCTGATCTAAACTGAGTAATTTACAAAAGCGATTAAATTAATACGAAAAAATTACGCATCTAAGAGGAACAAGTATACATTGTGCACAGGTCTTGTGCAGATAAACCGCATTTTTTAACCTAAATAGCTTTTGTTTTGACATCACCAATGGATATATTTCTTGCAGACGTCTCAATCGCTCTTTGTGAG
>NW_022170250.1:20521602-20522200 GCF_008802855.1 Photinus pyralis
ACGCGCCTACAAGAGTTGTAGGACCTGCAGGTACGGCGTGGGCGCCATTATAATGACCACCACCGTAATAACCGCTGGCGCTGGCACAAGCCACGATGCAGGAGAATACAATCTACCAGAAACGTTTACGTGAAAGTTACAATTGTTACACAAATAGGTAGTACTTACCAATGCGTTCATTTTGAGGTGCTTGCTTTGGTATCTATGTGTGTCGAAGGAATGCAATTTATGAATGGCAAACCGTTCCATTTATACTACAATCCGACCTTAAGACAGAATAAGGAATTTCTAACAGTGACAGTTTTCAAATAAGGCAATAAGATTAATTACTAATATTTTTGCAAAAGTGCAAGATAATTATTTAATTAATAAATGAGCAATTTAGGTGTCCTTCTTTCAGCGTAAAGTCGATGTGGCGATCAGATCCACTTTACTTTCAATTAGTGGGTCACTTAGATTAGGAAAGAGTATGGATACCGCGTATGCCGTACAGCCCGTGTATGAATCGTGTTACCTTTTTAAACAAGTCCGCCATTTTATATGTGGCACATATGTCATTAAAGTAACATCGTTTTTTACGAGTTTTTGCGCTTAAATT